>NC_092374.1:84993551-85293551 GCF_030028105.1 Mobula birostris | reverse complement strand
TTCATCATGTCAGTAGCTTCCCCTCAGTTTTCACTATTGTCAGTCATGCAAATCCCAGGTGGAGGCTCAGGAATACCATCGCACTCAGATGTAGATGGATTCTTCATTGTTGTTTCCATAACAATTTTGTTTTACACCTGAGCTGAACCCCCAAACCTGGAGGACCAGTGGACCACTCTTAGTCTGACCTCTACCCTTTGACATGTATGGCATGAGTGACCCTACCAACAGCCAAAACCCCGACTCCAGCCAACATAGGTCAGAGGCGCACAAGCCTCCAAAGCCAATGCTGCTGCTTCTTCTATTTCTGGCTGTTTAGACGCATCTAGGCGTATTACAGCCCTCCGCAGGATGTATAATTAATTAAAGAACTTCAAGGAACTCAAATTCTCAAATACAACGTAGTCTCACGTATCAATCAGATGTTGATTATCTTGATGGCCAAACAAAGATTAAATAGAAAACCAAAATAAATTTAATCCAGATAGCCTCTTGAACAACATGCTTCTTTCAATTTTGTATCGATTACAGCTCAGCAAAACATGCTGGACTGTCTCTGGACTACCACAGTCACATAATCCAGTAGGATGTTTTCCTATTATCTTTAAATAATAGTTTAGCCCACAATGCCCCAACCTAAGTCTTGTAAATTTCACCATATCTCTACGACTTAAAAGGTAACAGTCTGAGACCTTTTTAAACTAGTGGGTGACTAGAAGAATAATGCCTGCCCCTTAATTCACTTTTCCAATCCTCCTGCCACTTTTTCACTATACTTTTTTTAATCCTACTTCTCAATTCTGCTCTGCCTGGGGGAACTCTAATTTCTACTTGCCTGCTCTGTAAGGAAGACTTTGCAATACCATCCACAATTACATTTCCTTCCACCCCAGCATACCCAGGTATCCATGAAAATCTAACTGCACATCCCATCTTCCCTACTCTAAACAACACTAAATCTCAGTAACTATGTCAGGACGAGCTTTTGATTTACTCCCTTTTATAGGCTCTAAGGCAGCACCAGAATCTGAACAGATGATAACCCTATGTGGTCGAGAGTCTTCAATCCACCATAAGGCCCAAAGGATTGCTAATAATTCTGTTGCAAAGACAGAAACACTATCTGAAACCCGGTGACCAATCTTAACTCCAAGTTGAGACACACATCCTGCCCTACTGCTTTCTGGGTCCACTGAGCCATCAGTAAAAATCTTCAGATAAGATCCCCATTTATTATTTAAATATTTATTTGTGATCAACGCTGATGAAATTGCACTGCTTCCTTTAAGCTGAAAAAGGAGGAATGGGTTTACTTCTGGTTCTGGAAAGAGCCAAAAAGGGACAGGTGGCAAGCAAATTTGGTCAACTATGTCTTCCTCAGTCAGTTTCAATTTCACAGCCCAGTTATTAACCAAATCTAAAAATGGGTATCTTTTAATTTTACTTTGGTGCTCCAACTTCCCCTGCAAAAGACACTTTGATGGACAGGTGTGATTGAATCCATTTAGTTTTGCCCAATACAGCAGGCCCAACTGATTTCATCTTAAATGCAGAGACACTTCTCCCATCTCCACACATAATGCCGGGACTGATGCTGTTCTGAAAGCTCCACGACAGAGTCTAAGTGCTTTGGACTACACAGTGTCTAATTTTTCAAGCACTGCCGTAGCAGCAGAACCATAAACAATACAACCATAATCTATAACTGATCTAATCATAGCTAGATATATTAAGTACATAGTTTCCCGCCCTGCTCCCCAGTCACATCCAGCAATACTTCTCATAATATTTAAAACTTTCTCACACTTTCCAATTGTTTTATCTATATGAACCCTCCAAGTAGGTCTTTCATCAAACCAGACACCTAAAAACTTGAATACCTTGACTCTTTCTAGTGGAGAATCATAGACACAATTCACAATCAGGAATCTTTCTTCTAAAGCCAAAGATCATATATTTGGACTTAGAAGCAGAAATCCTGAAACCCCATTTATTAGCCCAGTTTTCAACTGACCTTAAAGCCTTTTGTACCTGCCTTAATATATACTTGATGTTTCTTCCTCTTTTCCAGATTGCAACATCGTCTGCAAACAATGATTTGCCAAATCCTGTCCCTACCTGATCAAAGATATCATTTATCATGACATTAAAAAGGACTGGACTAATGTCACTTCCTTGAGGGGTACCATTACCTATTCTAACTGACTTGGAGCTTGTTCCACCTATTCTTACTTGAATTGTCCTTTCCTTAAGGAAATCTTAGATCCAATTAAACATTCTACCTCTAATTCCTGCATCATAGAGTTTAATTAATAAGCCATCCTTCCATAGTGAGTCATATGCTCTTTCAATATCTAGAAATACACTTACCATTAATTCTCTATTTTGAAATGCTTTTTTAATATCATGATCTAAAAGGGCAACAGATTCCATTGTTGATCTTCCAGTTCTAAAACCATTTTGATAGGCAGCAAAATGTCCTTTATTTTCCAAAAAAATAAACAAGTCTGTTGGTGACCATTCGTTCCATAGTTTTACAAAGCACTGACGTTAAAGCTGTAGGCCAATATGAACTAGGACTAGATGCGTCCTTACCTGGCTTTAAAACGGGAACTACCACTGCATGCTTCCATTCTACTGGTAGTTTTCCATCTTTCCACACTGAATTAAACAATGCTAGAATTTCTATTAATACAGAGTCATCTAAATGCTTAAGCAACTCATAACACAGTCCATCCCTACCAGGAGAAGTGTTTGAACCCGATTGGACAGCTTCCTGCAATTCCTGAAGGGAGAAAAACAAATTTATGGAGCTATTATCATCCAAACTCCTGTCCAATTTCCAACTTTCCTTTAACATAATTTCCTTTCTCAAATCACCTAACTCTCCAGAACTGTGTAACGCTTGGAACACCTCTACAAACATATCAGCCTTTTCCTTATTGGTTACAGCTTCAATATCTCCTTCCAGCAAAGCTGGGATAGATGGTTTCCTATATATCCCTGACTTCTGTGAATGATCGTCCATAGCTCCTTTATAAGTGTCTCAGGGCCCAGGGTTCCACAAAATCTTCTCTAACTATCCCTCTTTGCATTTTTAATTACTCTCCTTGCTACTGCTCTTTTCTTTTTATACTCCATAACATTATCTAACACTGGGTACTTCCTTAATTTCCTGTAAGCTCTATTTCTGTTTCTTACTGCTATATCACAATTTTTGTTCCACCACGGAACTAATGCTCGAGCCTTAAGTACATTCTGTAGTGGAATAGTCAACTGAGCAACTTTATGAATTATAGAACAGAGGGATTCATTCCAATCGTCTATGGAGCCCTCGCTATTGATCTCTTCTATTATACCCACAGCTTTCTCCTGGTACTCATCCCAATGGGCCAAAGAAAAATTATACCTTGCAAACCTCTCCTCAACTTCTACTATCAAATTTCTACCAAATCGACATAATATAGGATAGTGATCACTTCCTAGTGTGTATCTGGCCATAACATCCCATTCCCCAACCCTAGCTAAGTTTGAGGAAGTGATAGATAAGTGACTACACGAATTCTTTACAATATTAAATCTTGTAGGCCTTCCGTCATTTAGCAGTACCATGTTGTATTTATCAAGAAACTCCTCTATTACCGCTCCATTACTATCTTTACTTTCACTGCCCCATATAGGATTATGGGCATTGAAATCTCCAACCCAGATTACTGGGGATCTTACCTTATTCATAATTTCATCCAAATCTGATATCATATTACCTGGATTATAAAAGTTAATCAAAGTTATTTGACCACAAGAGCTCTAAACCTCCACAACCACAATTTCAAGGTTAGATTTAATATCAAGTCTTCTAAACTGGAGTCCTGTTTTTATGAAAGTTGCACACCCTCCACCAGATTTACCTGTTCTGTCAGCTCTTAAACTATCATATCCAGGGATCATGAAATCTAAATGAGGCTTTAACCATGTCTCCTGTATACAGATCAAATCAGGCCTGTCTTAAAGTTCCAACAAATCTTTTTAATTCTTGACCATTTGCAGATAAACTTCTTGCATTCCATTGTAATATTAAAAGCATCAAAATACTAATTATTGGCCTCTTCATCCACATAAAGCTCCTTCATACTCTCTGATCCCAACAACTAGGAAGTACTCAGTGATTGTTTGTCTGTCATAGACTCATAATTTTTCTGGCGAAATCTGTTTTTTAATCAAGAAATCTCTGCAGCTCCGACAACTACTTTTATCATATCTGACCTCTTGGCTGTAGTTTTAGCCCTGACCAGTACATCAACAACAAATGCCAAAAAAGACTCTTTAGTCATCAACAACATGCCTGAAGGAACCATAATTGGAGAACTCGGAATGAACTGACTCCCCATCATTCCAATCTTTTCTTTACTTATCCTTTGCTCTCTATCAACTTTCTTTACTGCCTCAGCAGATGATATTTTTTGTTGGATACTAACATCCTGAATCTGCTTTGCCTTACTAAAATACTCACATCCTCTGAACGCCACTATATGGTCCCCTCCACAGTTACTGCATTTAGGTACCACTGCCTTACAGCTTTGATATTATGATCCTCTCCACATTTCATGCATCTTCTTTTACCTCAACATGAACCAGCAACATGTCCAAACCTCTGGCAATTATAACAGCATAAGGGAGGCCTAACGTATTCTCTAACTTGATAAGACATGCACCCAAGATGGACTCTAGTTGGAAGAACATCACCTGCAAAAACCAGAAGAACAGGGGAATCCCAATTACCACCTTCCCTCAATTTTAATCATTTGGCTTCAATCACTCAACCACCTTTAATATTGTCCAAAATTTCCTTTTCAGTTATGCCAGACCAAATACCATACACTACCCCCTTAACTCCCTTCTTTTCTTTCAGAGTAATACACTCCACTTTCACAACCAATTTTCCCACCAGTTTAGCACTGTTATATTGGTCAATATCTTTGCAACCAATTTTTAGCAATCCACTAGACAAAATTTTGGCCTGGAATCCTTTACCTATTTGGTTCTTTAATGCTGCTGCCACTTTCAACTAATTGAGGGTTGTAAATCCTCCTTCTCCTTCCTTCTGACCTTTAATTTTATACAGAACTGTAAATTCCTCCAATTCACCCATTTTTCTCAATTTGTTGTCCCTCATTACTTCAGGTCTTTCACTTGATGCACCCCTTTTTTAGCTACCCTTACTTCTGGAATATTCCAGTCTTTTCCTCTCCCACCCCCCACTCTTTTTTTTTTTGCAGCCATAGGCTACAAGCTAACCCTTTCTAAACTACTAGGCTCCAAACTCCACACCAGCCAACCCAACCACCCAATGGCAAGGTTGTGGTCCTTTTATACACCCCGTAGCCACTTTATTAGGTCCACCTGTGTACCTGCTCGTTAATGCAAGTACCTGATTGGCCAATCGTGACTGCCCTGCCTTGTCCCTGCCCCTTTAAGGAATCTGACTGATCCTGTGCCTGCAGCTCTGTTCTGAGCCTATCTCTTTAAAAGTCTGGCTGCTCGCTACGGCGAGCCTGTCCCTTTAAGGGCTCTGTAGCTTTACAGCGATCCCGGCTTTCCAGAGCTGGAATTTAGCGGAAATCCGACCCTCGGCGCCGGATACAGTCCTTTGCTCCTTGCAAGAACACAAGACTTCAAGCTATTTATACGGAGACATAGATCTACATATTTTTTGTTTCAAAACAGAAGAATTCTCCAGCGCGAGGAAGGAAAGCAAAAAGCCTCTGAGACAGGATCGAGCCTCTACTGCGAAATCCGGGGGAGTTAGGGGAGCGACTCCGGTCCGCCTTGCAGATGAATCAGGTCGGTGCCAACGAAGCCTTAGACCAGACATTTCCTCATCTGTATGTTGGTGCAATGTTTTTCTCCCTCTCACTGCTCTTCCAGCCGTAAAGCTGAGTCCCCCTCCCTCGTCCAGCCAGCTCCCTCCTCCCTCCGGGGGCTGAGGTGCGGGGTTTGCCTGGTGGATGTAAACAGCCCTCACCCCCACCAACACTCATCCAGACATTTTGTCAGGACCTAATATCGCAAGGCAGGTCCCAATGCAGGCCACAGCTATCAAGACACCTTGTCTTAAAAACGCTTCTATACTTTCTTTTACAGACAAAAGAACCACAATTTTAAAATTGCAGGATGTAATCTCACTGTTTTGCCTGCAGCCGAACTTAATCGCGGTTTTTTTTACTCATTTCACAGAAATACGGCCTAAATACTCTTCTTGTTTTTCTGATTTCTACCGCCTCTCCTTTCACATTCCGACTGCATGTTAAAGTTTGATATCTGATTTTTAAAAAATCTTTTTAACCTGTGTGTTATTTCGTTTGTGTACCGTCCCGGGTGTGTGAGATGCTGACGTTATCTTGTTACACTGATGTCTTCTGGTGGTTTGGTGCTGGCGGATTCCTGCTCTCCTGAGTTGGGAAGGTCTGTTAGAAAGTGTTGTAATGTACTCAAAATTTATTTGTGTCTTGGTTGTACTTTGTGCTGCGAATTAATTGCTTCACGGAATTGATAATTGATTGATTTTTAAAGTTCAATTTCTTGCTTAACCCTGGTGACCATGGGTGGTGGCGGCTGATGATTTAAGATTGCTAATATTCCCTTAACCCTCCCCCCAAACATTGGTGAAGTTTTAAATCAGAAGGGCTTGACAGTACCAGCAACCCAGGTTCAATTCCCACCGCTGCCTGTAAGGAGTTTGTACGTTCTCCCCGTGACCGCGTGGGTTTTCTCCGGGTGCTCCAGTTTCCTCGCACAGTCCAAAGACGTAACGGTTGGTTGGTCAATTGGTCATTGTAAATTATCCCATGAACAGGCTAGGATTAAATCGGGAGATTGGCGGTCAGTGTGGCTCGAAGGGGGTCGGAGGGGCTTGTTTCATGTTCTATCTCAATGAATAAATAAATAAGTTCCTTTCCAGTCCAGAAGAGGCTGAAATTTTAACCGAAACAAAGAAATTATCAAGCTAAATTATTTTGCGGAAGGAGCTCGTGTTGTTATGTTGTTTAGCTATAGCTATATCCTCTCTGGACCATGAAAACAAGGAATGACTCACATGTTTGTGCAGTTTCATGGAATAACAGGAATTCTATGGATTTGACACATGACTGCAAGTGTACTTTGTGCGCTTGACCTTGCAGCTCCTGTCGTCTATGAGTTTGTTTTTGAGTGTGCAACGGCTTTATATTATATTCATGTTGTTAAAGGCATTGTCAGAAGGTGATGCTGCAGTGGACTTCCCTCCTCAGACCTTCCCCTCAGTTTTTTCGAACCAGGAGAATTTGACAGAGAGGCAAAGAGTCCACTTAGCCCACCACGATACTCGGGCAAAGTCAAATTGGAGTCGGGTTTAATATCACCGGCATATGCTGTGAAATTTGTTAACTTGACGGCAGCGGTACAGTGAAAAATAGAGGAAGAAGTTGAATTACATTAATATATATGTGCCTATTAAATAGTTAAGTTAAAATAAATGTGCTAAAAACAGAAATTAAAGGAAGTCGTGAGGTAGTGTTCATGGGTTCAATGTCCATTCAGAAATCAGGTGGCAGAGGGGAAGAAGCTCTTTCTGAATCGCTGAGTGTGTGTGTCTTCAGGCTCCTGTACCTCCTTCCCGACAGTAACAATGAGTGGGGGCATGTCCTGGGAAGTGGACGACACCTTCCTAAGGCACCGCTCCGTGAAGATCTCCCGGATACTACGGGAAGGCTAGTACCCATGATGGAGCTGACGAATTTTACAAGTTTCTGCAACTTGCTTTGATCTGGTGCAGTAGACCCCCCCCCCCCCCCACCTGCTCAGTTCAAGTTTAATTATCATTCAACCGTACATGGATACGGCCGAATGAAACAGTGTTCCTCTGGGGCCAGGGTGCAAAACGTACACAGCACATTCAAAATAGCAAGCAAAAAAAACATAGTCATGCAAAAAACACCGTTAAGTTCCTTGGCCCAAATTATAAACACATATCATGAGCTGAAGGAATTGTTCCTGTATTGCACGGTTCTATGACCAAGATAGCTGGTAGTGTTGGATGAATTTGGTACATGAACTTTGCTATTTCGCTTTTGTGTTATGTATGTATATCTTGTTACTTGTAGTAAGGGGGTTGGGGTGGAGATGCATCTCTTATCAAATGAGGTGTCAGGTGCTCTTTCCCTATGCTAGCCTGAAGATCACCCTTGGGCAAGGTAAAGCAGCTCCTTAGATTCCACCCCCTGATCCGGGACACATGAAACCATGGGAGCAGGTGGTGGATGGTCGTCACATATCACAAGTCCTGGTTATGTGACCGCTGACGCCAGGCAGACAATCTCTGAAGAGTATTGATAATGGCTGGGGCCACCTGTCTTGTAAAGACACTGCCCAGAAGAAGGCAATGGCAAATACCTGTGTAGAAAAATTTGCCAAGAGCAATCATGGTCACAGAAGGACAATGATAACCCACGTCATATGACACGGCACGTAATAATGGTGATGAACTTACAATAATTTTTATCTTACATTTTTCTGCACCCGCACAAAACTGCACATTTCACAACCTATGTCAGTGATAATAAATGGGTCAGCATTGATTTAATGGGCTGAAGAGCCTGCTTATGGGCTGCTCCAGAGTGTAGAAGACAACTGTGAAAATGCAAATATAAATAAATGGCAAAAAAGTGACAAGAACATGAGACGAATAATCCTTGGAAGTGAGTCCATTGGCGGTGGGAACAGCTCGGTGAATGAGTAGTTATCCTCTTTTGTTCAAGAGCCTGAAGGTTGAGGGGTACTAACTATTCCTGAACCTGGTGGTGTGAGTCCTGAGGCTGCTGTACCTTCTTCCTGATGGCAGCAGCGAGTAGACAGTGGGCGGTGAGGATCCTGATGATGGATGCTGCTTTGTTGCGACAATTTTCATGTAGACGTACTCAGTGGTTGGGAGGGCTTTACTGGTGATGTGCTGGGCCGTATCCACAATCTTTTTTGGAATTTTCCGTTCAAAGGCACTGGTGTTTCCATACCAGGCTGTGATGCAGCCAGTCAATATACTCTCCACTACACATCTATAAGTCTATCAAAGTTTTAGATGTCACGCTGAATCTCTGCAAATGTGTGGTGAAATGTGTCGTTTGCATTGACAACCAGCACAATTTAAGGATGTGTTGGGGGGTAGCCGGCAAGAGTTGCCACACATTCTGGTGCCAATGTAGCATGCCCACAATGCTCAACAGAACAACACAGAACACAACAAAACAGTGGCAAAACAAGCCCCTTTCTTTCCACCCACCCACCCACCCATCCATCCGTGCACATGGACAGTCCTCCAGCCACAGGGCAAGCCTCCAGGCTTCAGCCATCGAGCTTTGACCGCCAGACTCTTGACTGACCTTTGGGCTTCGAAATTTGATGAGGGCATCATCCCTGATGTTGAAGATGGCAGAATTTGTCACCAAAATGCTGGTTAAAATCGATACCTGTACCCGGCTGGAAGTCAGAGAAGAGATTATTCATAGTGAGGTGGTGTTCATGGGTTCAATGTCCATTCAGAAATTGGATGGCAGAGGGGAAGAAGTTGTTCCTGAATCATTGAGTGTGAGACTTCAGGCTTCTGTACCTCCTCCCTGATGGTAGCAATGAGAAGAGGGCATGTCCTGGGTGATGGCGTCCTTAATGATGGATGCCACCTTTTTGAGGCATCGCTCCTTGAAGATGTCCTGGATACTACAGAGGTTAGTGCCCATGATGGAGCTGACTGAGTTTACAACTCTCTGTAGCTTACTTCGATCCTGTGCCGTAGCACCCCCCCGCCTCACGACCCATGATCCATACCAGGCAGTATTGCAGCCAGTTATAATGCTGTCCACGGTTCATCTGTAGAAATTTGCGAATATCTTTGGTGACATATCAAATCTACTCAAACTGCTAATGGAAAATAGCTGCTGTTGAGCTGTCTTTATGGCTGTATAGCTGCATTAATACTATGGAGGCCAGTGCCTGTGACGGAGCTAACATGATATTTTAAAAAGTTATACTGGCTGAATAACTTTATAAACTCTTAATACTAATGCCGGAAACTACTCAGTCTGTCCTCTATTTGAATAAACTTCCCTAATATTCCCTTTTGGAATATTTTTCCCTTTTCTTTAAGTTTAACCTGTCTCCATACAAATGAGGCTGTCATACTCAGAATATATTAGCACATGTATAAAAACCAGTTGGTATACTTGCATTACGTAAAGCAAAGTGACCTAATCCTTTCCTCTGATTCTATATTTAGACCTGTAAATAAAGATAGTTACTCGACATATTGGAGTAGGTTTTCTCCTTTGCTGCCTGCCTGCCATAGAACCAAACTGATTTTCTTTTTTTCACTCCTGATCTTCACTGGAAAGCGTACTCATTCAAAATCTTGTAAGAGGATGCCAAGGAGATTTAACCAGGCTTGAGGGATCCCACCTGCCAGATTGGTTTGTGGTTTACCTGGGAGCAGAGGAGATTAAGAAGAAGATTTCAATAGAGGTGCTTAAAATCACAATGAACACTGATAGTATACTTCCTCCCCCACCCCACCTTTTTACTCTGACTTCTTTCCCCTTCCTTTCCAGCCCTGATGAAGGGTCTTGGCTTGAAATGTCGACTGTACTCTTTTCCGTAGCTGCTGCCTGGCTTGCTGAGTTTCCCCAGCATTTTGTGTGTGTGTGTTGCCCTGGATTTCCACTATCTGTGGATTTTCTCATGTTTCTGATGGTATTTATTTATTGGGATATAACTTGGCCCTTCCAGCCTTTCAAGCTGCTCCCCGCCCCCCCCCCCCCCGATTTAGCCCCAGCCTAATCACGGGACAATTTCCAATGACCAATTAGCCTGCCTGCCTGTGGACTGTGGGGGGAAACTGGAGCATGCAGGAGGCACGGTAGCGTAGTGGTACTTGACAGTACCAGCGACCCAGGTTCAATTCCCGCCGCTGTCTGTAACGAGTTTGTACGTTCTCCCCGTGATCGTGTGGGTTTCCTCAGGGTGCTCCGGTTTCCTCCCACAGTCAAAGGATGCACTGGTTGGTAGGTTAATTGGTCATTGTAAATTGTCCTGTGATTAGGCTGGGGTTAAATCGGGAGTTACTGGGTGGCGCGGCTCGAATGACCTACCCCGCGCTTTATATCAACAAGTGAATCAGTAAAATTGAAAATAACCGCGCGGCCTTGGGGAGAATGCACAATCTCCTTACAGGCAGTGCCGGAAATTGAAACCAGACGGCTGTACTGTAAAGCGTGCTGTGCTGGTGGACCAGTAAGTGAAAATTCGAGAGGAACTAGTGCCAGAATTTAGACGGAGAATGTTTTTCCATGGCAAGTTATGATCAGCCATCCAAAGTTTGGGCCTTTTTCCAAATGGGGATTGTGTAATTCATTGGAAGCATTTGCAAGGTTATAGAAGTGGCCTAACTGGACAGGGTATGGGAGAGGGCCTCACAGTGATGACCTTGAGTTGTTTAATCCTTTGCTTTTGTGATCAGTATTAGGTTAATTATCACAGTGGCCACTTCTATGGGTACCTCCTGTACTCCTCATTAATGCAAGTATCTAATCGGCCAATCGTGTGGCTGTGACTCAATGCATAAAAGCACGCAAACACGGTCAAGAGGTTCAGTTGTTGTTCCGACCAAACATCAGAATGGGGAAGAAATGTCATCTAAGTGACTTTGACCGTGGAATGATTATTGGTGTCAGGTGGTGTGGTTTGAGTACCTCAGAGATTGCTGATGTCCTGGGATTTTCACACACAACAGTCTCTAGAGTTTACAGAGAAGGGTGCAAAAAACAAACAAAAAAACATCCAGTGAGCAGCGTTTCTGTAGGTGAAAATCTCATTAATGGGAGAGAGATCAGAGGAGAATGGCCAGATTGGTTCAAACTGACAGAAAATCACATAACCACGTGTTATACCAGTCATGTGCAGAAGGGCGTCTCTGAACACACAACGTGTTGGACCTTGAAGTGGGTGGGCTACAGCAGCAGAAGACCAGGAACATGCATCAGTGGCCATTTTATTAGGCACAGGAGGCAGCACTACAGTGTAATACTTCAAATATACTATGAATTACAATAAGTAGTATTTATTAAAATGGACTGTTCACAAATCTGAGAGCATCAGGGAAAATGTTTGTAATGTTGAGTGTGCACGTCATTGCTGTACCTCCTCCCTGATGGTAGCATGAAAAGAGGGCATTTCCTGCATGGTGATGTTCCTTAATGGATGCTGCCTTTTTGAGACACCACCTTTTGAAGATGTCCTCTGTGCTGGGGCGGCTAGTGCCCATGATGGAGATAGCTGCGTCTTTGACCCTCTGCAGCTTGTTCCCATCCTGTGCAGTGGCCCCTCCATACCAGACGTTGATGCGTCCTGTCAGAATGCTCTGTGGTACAATAACGACAATCTCTTACTCAATGTCAGCAAGTCCAAGGAGCTGAGTACTTCAGGAGGAGCAAACCAGAGGTCCATGAGTTAGTCCTCATCAGAGGTGGAGAGGGTCACCAACTTTAAATTCCTCTGTATTATTTTGGAAGACCTGTATTGGGCCCAGCACGTAAGTGCAATAACAAAGAAAGCTTGTCAGTGCCTCTACTTCCTTAGGAGCTTGTAGAGATTCAGCATCATAACTAAAACTTTGACAAACTTCTATAGATGTGTAGTGGAGAGTGCATTGACTGGCTGATATGGAAACACCAATTCCCTTGAATGGAAAATCCTACAAAAAGTGGTGGATATGACCCAGTCCATCACTGGTAAAGCCCTCCCTACCATTGAGCACATCTACAGGAAAGCAGTATCTATCGGGGACCTCCACCACCCAGGCCATGCTCTCTTTTCGCTGCCACCATCAGGAAGGAGGTACAGGAGCCTGAGGACTCACACCACCAGGTTCAGGAACAGTGATTACCCCTCAGCCATCAGGCTCTTGAACCAAAGGGAATAGCTTTACTTGCTCCATCATTGAAATGTTTTCTCAACTTATGGACTCACTTTCAAGGACTTTTCATCTCATGTTCTCTATATTTTGTTTGTTTATTATTTTTCCTTTCCCATCCGCACTCTGGCTGAACGCCCAAGGTCGTGCGGTCTGTCATTGATTCTACAGTGGTTATTATTCTGTTACGGATTTATAGAGACAATGCACCTCAGGGTGGGTGTGTGTGTGTGTGTGTGTGTGTGTGTGTGTGTCCATCTGTCTTTAATCTGAGAAGTTCTAAAGAGCTTTTGAAAATTTTTGCCTGTCCATCCCTTGAATGTTACACACTGTCAACTGTGACTTTTTCTTCCACCAAATTTTTCCCATCACTGCAAGATGTTCAAACTTCTCTTTCCTCAGTCCATGTCCCAGAAATTCCAGCTGCCGTTTCCTGATTGATGATATCAGCTCCCTTCTTATTCCGGCTTTTCGCAACACTTCCTCATTTCTTACTCTGTCCTTCCATGGCATTTTCATCATTCTTCTCAAAAACCACATTTCTGCAGCTTTGAGTCGCCTTCATTTTGTTTTGATATTGTCCAACATCGTTTCCCTATGTTAGTGTGGGATGAATGTAGCACCACAACACTCTGAGTTTCGTAACCATAGAAATCGTTATTCTTTAGTATCTTGCTGAAACATATGGCAGTATATAGTGCAGTACCTTGCTTATAGTCTTTCTGAATGGACCCAGAATTCAATTCAAGTTTAATTGCCATTCAATCAAACCTGAATACTCATGAGTACAGCCAAATGAAACAGCATTACTGTGGGGTCAAGGTGTATCTCACAATCACGCATTGAAAGAGTCAAAGACTCTTGCCATCAATCCACAGTCCACCACAACAGAACCAGCCTGGACACTGCCCCCCGAAGCTCTCCACAGTAAACCCCCCCACCCCGCAGGCAACACTGCTGCTTGAGGCCCAGACCTCGCACGCACAGGACTACAAGCCCACGTAGAATATCCATAAAAATACAACCACACAAAATATTTACTTGTATGTAATCAGAACCCTCAGCCCATCGAAAACCACCGCAGCAGGAATGTGGAAGCTCTTCAAATTTAGTTCAAAGTACTTTTATTATCAAAGAATGCTTAAATTATGCAACCTTGAGATTTGTTTCGTTAGAGGCAGCCACAAAGCAAGAAACCTGTAAGAACCCAATTTAAAAAAAAAGACCAACACCTGATGCGCAGAGAAAGGGGAAAGAAAACAAATTGCGCAAACAACAGAAGCAAGCAGCGATGTTCCATAACAGGATGAGTTCTCAGATCCGAATCCTGGAGCGGCCTGGAAGGCAGGCCCAAAGCCTTGGTATCAGTTCAGCGCATTGGCGAGTACTGCATCCGGGGGCAGTCTTCATCGCCTCAGAGCCTTGGAGAGAAGGGGAGTGAGCAAATCAGTTCTCGCTCCGATCCTGACTCCCTGTCGTTCCTGTGCACCGTGTAGTGCCTTGTTTGGTAGCAATGCAAGTAGAATGTACTGATGTTGGTTTATTATTATCATATTCATTCTTTGGGCCACTCCTCTGTTTTCGTGGATGTTTATGAAGAAAAAGAATTTTAGGATGTACGTTGTACACATTTCTCTGACATTAAATGTGCCTGTTGAATATACTGAGATTCAGTGAAAAACTTGATTTTAAAAGTCATCTATACAGATAATTTCAGGAAGGTGAGTTCTTTCAGCTCCTACAAAGGGTAAAGCAGTAACAGGATGCACAATAGAGAGGGATGGTCACAGAGGAAGTGCAGAGCAGGTAGTCAATGAGGTGCAAGGGCCACGATAAGGTAGACTGTCAAGTCAAGCGGTCCTTCGAAAGCTATCCTTGAGCCTGGTGCTGTGTGCTCTTGTATCTCCTGCCAGAAGGAAGGGGGGTTGAAGAGAGAATGTCTGGAGTGGGTGGTGTCTTCCCAGGGCAGTGGGAGATGTAGGCAGAGTCCATGGATAGGAGGCTGGTTTCCTTGGTGTGCTGAGCTGCGTCCATGCCACTCTCTATTTTCTTTGTGGTCTCAGGCACAGCAGTTGCCACCCCAAGCTGTGGTGCATTGGGATAGGACGTTTTCTATGATGTGTCTAACAAAAATTGGTGAGGACCAATGGGGGCTTTCGGAATTTTCTTAGCCTTTGGAGGAAGTAGAGGCGAGTAGAGGAAGTAGGTGAGCTTTCTTGGCGATGGTGTCTACTTTGTTGGAGCATGGAAAGCTGTTGGTAGCAACACACAAAATGCAGGAGGAACTCAGCAGCTCAGGCAGCATCTGTGAAAGTGAATGAACAGTTGACATTCAGGACTGGGAAGGAAGGGGGAAGATGCCAGAATAAAATGGTAGTGGGGGGGGGAATGAGGCGAGGATAGCTAGCAGGTGATGGTGAAGCCAGGCGGGTGGGAAAGGTAGAGGGCTGGAGAGGAAGGAATCTGATAGGGAGGAGAAAGGGAAGGAGGAGGGGTAGCTATTGGTGGTGTTAGGGAACATGAAGCTCTCAACCATCGCCACTTCATTGATCAGATAGAGGTGTGTCGCACTTCCACTTCCTGAGGTCGATGACCAGCTCTTTTGTTTTTGCTGACTCCAAGGGAAAGGCTGTTGTCATGACAACACATCACTGAGCTCTCTATCTCCTTCCTACGTTCCGTCTCATTGTTATTAGAGATCTGGCCCACGACAGTGGTGTCATCTGTGGATGAAGTTTAGAGCAGAATCTGACTGCGCAGTGGAGAGCATGTAGGGGTGGAGCTTCCCCGGTGCTGGGGGTGGTTGTAGTGGAGGTATTGCTCCCTAATCTTGCTGATTGTGGTCTGTCAGTTGGAAATTCAGACAGAGATTCGTTTATTTATCACACGTACATCAAAACCTGTAGTTCTGGTTGCCCCACTATAGGAGGGACGTTGAGGCTTTGGAGAGGGTGCAGAAAAGGTTTACCAGGATGCTACCTGGTTTAAAGGTCATCTGCTATCACAAGAGGCTGGATAATCTTGGATCCTTCCCTCTGGCGCGGCAGAAGCAGAAGGGAGATCTGATAGAGGTTTACAAGATTGAGAGGCATAGATAGAGTGGACAGGGAGTATCTGTTTCCCAGGGTAGAAATGTCTAATTCCAGAGGGCATGTATTGGAGGTGAGAGGGGGTAATCCAAGCATATCCACAAGGTGACACTAGAAAAAAATAGTGAACATACTAACTGGAAAAAAAGACTTTTTTAAAAAAAAAAGCAACAACGACCCCAGGTTGTGACACTTTCAGGTGAGAGTTCCAGATGTCCTCCTGGATGTGACTAAAACCAGAGGCTATAGAGCGAAGGGGGTTAAAGAGGACCCGAGGAAGTTTGGATAGATAAACGGATGGTCAGGATATGGAGGGCTATGGTCCCGGTGCAGGTCGGAGAGAGAGTAGGCAGTTTAAATGGTTCAGCACAGACTAGATGGTCCAAAGGGCCTGTTTCTGTACTTTCCTATGATTCTAGTGAAGAGTGCGATTGATGGTCAGCAGAGACTCAGTGGGTCGAAGGACTTGTTTCTGTGCTGTATCTCTCCCAAGAGTTCCTGATTCTAAAAAGAAACACAATTACCCTTGATTCTGCTGCAGCCAGCGAGTGGTGCTTTTGATGTGTGTAATGTGTTTTCACCTTGTGCCCCAGCTCCAGCAACACCTTTCAGTTTGTTTTGCTCATGAAATGCCAGGATTTTGCTGCTGTGACAAGTAAACAGCAAACCGCCGGATGTACTCAGCGAGTCGAGCAGTGTTTGTGGCGGGGGAAGTGGAAGGAATTGTCGACCTGTCTGGAAAGCCAACTATTCCTTTCCCCCTCCCCCCCCCCCCCCCCCCCCAATTGCCTGATCCACTGGGATCCTTCAGTGGAGTTTTTTTCTTCTTTGCTTCACTGGCTTGTCGAGTCTGTGCTCGATCGAAGAGCAATGCCGTCAGTCCTGTTCCCCGTTCTTAGCTCCTCGTAACCTGCTCTTTCTCACGTGTTGGTATAACACTTTACTGTGATCAGATGGTTGGGATTCCATTCCTGCTGTCTGTCTGTCAGGAGTCTGTACCTTCTCCCGGAATTCCTGCTGTCTGTCTGTCAGGAGTCTGTACCTTCTCCCGGAATTCCTGCTGTCTGTCTGTCAGGAGTCTGTACCTTCTCCCGGAATTCCTGCTGTCTGTCTGTCAGGAGTCTGTACCTTCTCCCGGAATTCCTGCTGTCTGTCTGTCAGGAGTCTGTACCTTCTCCTGGAACTCCTGCTGTCTGTCTGTCAGGAGTCTGTACCTTCTCCCGGAACTCCTGCTGTCTGTCTGTCAGGAGTCTGTACGTTCTCCTGGAACTCCTGCTGTCTGTCTGTCAGGAGTCTGTACGTTCTCCTGGAACTCCTGCTGTCTGCCTGTCAGGAGTCTGTACGTTCTCCCCGAGACTGTGTGGGTTTCCTCCATTTGCTCCCGTTTCCTCCCATGTTCCAAAAGTATTGGTTGGCATGACGCCTTTTTTTTACTGAGATATAGCACGGAACAGCTCCTTCTGGCCATTCGAGCTGCGCCAACCAGCAGCCTACTGATTCAATCCCAGCCTAATCACAGGACAGTTTGCCTGCCAACTGATACACCTTTGGACTGTGGGAGGAAAGCACAGCACCCGGAGGAAACCCACACGGTCACAGGGAGAACGTACAAACTCCTTACAGGCAGCGGCAGGATCAGCACCACTGATCGGAAGGTCCAAGTTTCACCAGACAAGCAACCACAGGGACCAAGGAAAGAGGGGCTGCCGTGTCTCCCCCCCCCCCCCCCCCCCCGATATACACCCTGGAGCACATAGGAATTGAGGGCCAATCAGACAACATGGGTGTCCAGATGAAGCAATAATCCCCCCATCCGACAACTACAATGCAAGACATGCAAAATACCGTGCTGATTAAATTATCCCAATAGGAAAAAAAGTGACAGATACAAAGAGAGTTTAACAATCCCCATGACCCTAAATCAAACACCTGCAAAACCAAATGAAAACCAGAGCTAGTCCAAAGACAAACAAGTAGATAGAAGAGGTAAACAATTCAAAGAAAAATCCAAGGTGACACTGGAAAAAAATAGTCCACATGCTAAACACCCTCCAGATTGTGACACTTCGAGGCTAGAGTTCCAGCTGTCCACCTGGATGTGACTAAAACCAGAGGCTATAGAGCGAAGGGGGTTAAAGAGGACCTGAGGAAGCTGGCTGCAATTGGGTATTAACTACCTGAGAAAATGATGGAGGCAGATGCTCTGAAAACTTTTTAAAGTATTTGGATAAGAATTTGAACTGCTGAGGCATAGTATTCTATGGAGATTAGATGGCTTGTTTTGTTACCAGACTTGAATAGCAAATTTGAGAACATTGACCTTATGATGAAGGTTGAGTTGGGCCGGGAATGGATAAGGACCGGGAGATACAAGAGACTGCAGATCATTATATTCTTTATCTTTTGTGCTGCATCAGATCCAGAGTAACAGTTATTTCAGTCTCCTTTACACTGTGTACAGGAAATTATGTTAAACAGTCTTGAATCAATTCAGTCATTCAAATCAATGACGTATAACATGGCACAGTGGCATTGTGGTTAGCAGGAGGCTTTACATTCCTGGTGACCCGGGTTCAATTCCCACTGCTGCCTGTAAGGAGTTTGTACGTTCTTGCCCTGTGACCAGGTGCTCTGGTTTCCTCCCACAGTCCAAAGATCTACTGGTTGGTAGGTTAATTGGTCATTGTAAATTGTCCCATGATTAAATTGGGGGAGTCACTAGGTGGCAGGGCTTGGAGGGCCAGAAGGGTCTACTCCGTGCTGTATCCCAATAAATAAATAAAAAGATGCTGGATAAACAAGCTGCTGTGGAAACTCAGTGGGTCAGGCAGCATCTGTGGAGAGAGATGGAGGATATCTGAAGCTGTTGATTGAGACTGTCAAACGTCAGCGGTCCAGTTTCCTCCGTGGTTCAGTACGTGGATGGTTTTCAGGTGAGATGGGAGCAGGCTTACAATTTACCCCTCCAGCTACGGAAGTCCATGAGTTCCCACCACTGTAGAACCAATCGTTTTAGACCCGGATTCCCTACCTGGGGAGCCATGGACCCGTTGCTGAATGGTATTGGTCTGTGGCATAAAAAAGGTTGGGAACTCCTGTTTTTGGCTAATAGTAGTGAAGGAAAATTACTCTTTCTGAACTTTTTTTTTCTCCTGTTCTTCCCCTGTCCAGATGCCCCCCACCAACTTACTTACTGCCTGTTATGCTGCTGGTGTCTAGGGCAGTAATGAATGTCCTCCATCGCTGGCGGTGTTCAGGGCTGCTTTCATCATGTCAGTGGCTCCCTGTCGGTTTTCGCTACTCAGTCATGCAAGTCCCGGGTGGAGACTCAGGAATACCGTCACACTCAGATGTAGAAGGATTTTTCATTGCTGTTTCCGTAACATTTTTTTTTTGACCAGTCAGGTTGTTAGCTCTGAGCTGAAACCCCAAATCTGGAGGACCAATGGGCCACTCTCAGTCTGTCCTCTACCCTTTGACCTGTGTGGCATGGGTGACCCTATCAAGAACCAAAGCTTAAAGCCCTGACTCCAGCCAACATTGCTGTCCGGGTCACTAAGGCACACAGCTTCTAAACCCTACGACAAGGTTGTGGTCCTCTTGGAAGGCCCCCCCCCCCCCCCACCCACCAAAGCCCAGGAGAATGCAGTTGGAAATAGTGTTCATGTCTTTCTTGGAGACTGAAGGGTTATATCTGCAGGGGTAGGTTTTGCAATCAGTACTTACGGGCTGCCCCAGTTCCTCATAAGACTGTGTTGGTTGTTAACGCAAGCAAAGCATTTCACCATGTGTTTTGATGTACATGTGATAAATGGAACGGAATCTAATTTAATTTTTTTCATAACGTGGGAAAACATTCCAAGCTGTGTCTTAGCATAGTATTCATGCTCAAAGAGGGAGGTTTCGATTTTGGGGAGAGCAAAGTGGCGAGGTTAGAAGTGGAACCTGCCCAGCCCGAGGCCAAGAGGGCACAGTCTTCTAATTTCTCCACCATTATTGGGTCTGCAGGTCTCAAGACTTCTGGGAATGGACTGTAATCCTCATCAGGAATCCATGCTGGGAATGAAGAGTGCGGTGACCTTAAGCAAAGGCCTGTAGTTTGCAGAGCTTTGGGTGAATTGGAGAGTTGTGTCAGATAGCACAGGCTGGCGTGGTGCCTCCCCCTATGCTGCTTGAGTGACAGGAGGTTGGTGACTCGTTGAAATAATGTCCCCCTCACACCTCAGCAGGTCACCTTCTCTCTTTATTGTCTGTCCTCCTGGACCCTGAAGTTGTATGTATGGGCAACCCACAAGTTGAATACTTCAGTCAAAGGTGTTGCAAACCTAAAGTCAAGGCACAATGATTGTTCTTGGCAAATTTTTCTGCAGAAGTGGTTTGCCATTGCCTCCCTCTGGGCAGTGTCTGTACAAGACGGGTGACCCCAGCCACTTAGGGATTGTCTGCCTGGCACCTGTGGTCCCATAACCAGGATTTGTGATATGCACGGGCTGCTCATACGACCGTCCACCGCCTGCTCCCATGGCTTCATGTGGCCCTGATCGGGTGGGTGGGGGGCAGAGCAGGTGCTACACCTTGCCCAAGGGTGACCTGCAGGCTAGTGGAGGGAAGGAGCAGCCTTAGACTTCCTTTGGTAAAGAGATATCTCCACCCCACCACCCAATAGATAGGGTAGGCAGAGTAATTTTTGGCTGTATGTCCGTTAGGTTGGCATGTGGCCAAGTGGTTAAGGCATTCAATTAGCGACCTGAAGGTCGTGAGTTTGAGCCCCAGCCGAGGCAGCATGTTGTGTCCTTGAGCGAGACACTTAACCACACATTGCTCTGCGATGACACTGGTGCCAAGCTCTATCAGCCCTTGCCCTTCCCTTGGACAACATCAGTGTCGTGGAGAGGGGAGACTTGCAGCCGGTCTTCCATACAACCTTGCCCAGGCCTGCGCCCTGGAGAGTGAAGACTTTCCAGGTGCAGGTCCATGGTCTCGCAAGACTAACGGATGACTGTCAGACATGGGAGTAGAATTAGGCCACTTGGCCCATCGAGTCTGCTCTGCCATTTCATCATAACTGATCCATTTCCCTCTCAGCTCCATTCTCCTTTCCTCTTCCCCATAACCTTTAGACACCCTCACTAATCAAGAACCTGTCAACCTCTGCTTTAAATATACCAGGTGACTTGGCCTTGGGAATTTTGGAGGGTAGGGGAGTCCAGAACGAGAGGGCACAGATTGAAGGTGAGAAGTTTAAAGAAAATCTGAGGGGGAGGATTTCCGCACAGAAGGTAATGGTCATTAGTAAGGAGCTGGGGACAGGTACAATTGCAATACTTACAAGGCATCGGATAGGTACTTGGATAGGGAGGGCTATGGGCCAAATGGAAGCAAATGGGATTAGTGTGGATGGACGTCACAATCGATAGGAATACGGTGACCAAAAAAGGACTGCATAATTCTATAACGTTGATTCATCACTCTGATTTGAGGAGGTAGGGAGAGGTTTTGTACTTCTGGACTGATGGACCATTGAAACCATCTCTTCAACTCTTGTCCCCCTGAAGTCTGCATGGACCATTAATATAGAAACAGGCCTTCGACCTGCCTGTTATGCGCCGACCACATCTGTCTGTGGTAATCCCACTTACCTGCAGTAATTCCATATTGTTCTGTGCCCTGCTCGTTCGAGTACCTGTACAAATGGCTCTTAACTCCTGGTACCATGGACATCCTCCCTCACTGTCCACTATACACATCTTCCCCGGGTTATGTTCACGAGAACTGTTTGCAGCCCGGACAACTGGAAAGTTGGGAATGCGGCTACAGGCAGAGGCCCCCCAGCAGATGATGTGTGCAGTCTTGCAGCAACCAGCAAATCCATCCCCATCCATCCTGCTGGTCTCCCATTGCTTGTGTACATAAATCAGGTGCTCGTAAGCTGGGGAGGACCTATACCGCCAATTATGGTGTCACTGTCAATCTTGCTCGCCATTCTACCTATATTCTCATCCAAGTCGTTAATGTACGTGAGAAATAACAGAGGGTGGGCCAAGTATTGATGCCTGTGGCACACCACTAATCACAGACCTCCAATCTGAAAACAGCCCACCACTGCCACCCCCTGTATCCCACCACCAAGCTAATTTTGTACTCAGTTGCCCAGTTCGCCTAGATTCCATGTGATCTGACCTCCTGGACTAGCCAACCATGCCAGACCTTGTCAGAGACCTTGCTGAAGTCCATGTAGACAACTTCCACCACCCTCCCCTCATCAGTCACTTCTTCATGTCTCGTGAGTTTGTTGGTTGTTTTTTTTGCTCTACTCACAGAACTATGCTGACCATCCCTAATCAGTCCTCGCCTTTCCAAATGCAAATAAAATTCTGCCCTTCAGAATCTCCTGTAGTAACTTCTCACCACTCCAAATATATATGTGTGTGTGTGTATTTGCAGTTATCTGTTTTTCTGCATTACTTAGTCATAAAGTATGTTCTGATCTTCATCCAAATCACAATAATGGACAAACACAATCTGCCTAAACTAATAACATGCAAACAATTGTACTTCTCATCAATGCTGAGAACACCATTTAAACAATCACAGTCTAGGTTTAAATAAAAACTATATGAATCTTCTGCAAAAGCTATTTGGAGTCGGGTGTTCCAATCAATGAGATGGGATTGGAGGTGCAGGATATAAATAGTTCATGGGTCCATTGTCCATTTACAAATCGAATGGCAGAAGGGAAGAAGCTGTTCCTGAATCGCTGAGTGTGTGCCTGCAGGCTCCTGTACCTCATTTCCGATGGTAACAATGAGAAGAGGGTACATCCTGGGTGGTGGGAATTCTTAACGATGAACGCTGCCTTCCCGGTCACCGCTCCGTGAAGATATCTTGGATACTATGGATGTTATTACCATGATGGAGCTAACTAATTTTACAAGTTTCTGCAACTTGCTTCAATCTTGTGCAATGATCCCTCTCCTCACCCCTTGTACCAGATGGTGAATGAGCCAGTTAGAGTACACTCTACGGTGCATTTGTAGAAGCTTTCAAGTGTTTTAGTTGACAACCCAAATCTCTTCAAACTGCTAACGAAAGGTAGCTGCTGTATTGGGACCTTTGTAGCTGCATCAATGTGTTGGGTCCAGGTTTGGTTCTCAGAGATATTTACACCCAGGAACTTGAAATTGCTCACTTTCTCCTCCTTTGACCCCTCTGAAGACTGGTTTGTGTTCCCTCGTCTTGCCTTTTCTGAAGGCCATAATCAGCTCTTTGGTCTTGTTGACGTTGAGTGCCAGGTTGCTATGACACCACTCAGCTAACTGGCATATCTCACTCCTGTACGCCCTCTCATCACCATCTGAACAGGAACCTGAAGTCACACACTCAACGACTTAGGAATAGGTTCTTTCCCTCTGCCAACATGCTGAGATAGATCCTAGGATGCACAGGAACACCTTGTCACTGATGTAACCTGGGGTCATCGGGTGTTTCAGATCATTCAACATCAAAAACTCTCTCCCAGGTAACACAGCCAGGGTCGTCCAGGCCGAGGCTGGTGTCCCAGCAGCATTGGCCCACAGGTCACACCTCCTGATCCGTAGCCACCTGGAGGTTCAGCAGGCTCTGTGATGGCACTGATGCCTCCTTTCTTTGCAGACCCTGTAATGCCAAGGAGAGACTGCAGAGCGAGCAGCCAGCAAAACTTCTACCCCCCACCTCGCATTGTGCCCTCCACCCCAGTTTTGGCACTGCTCAACCAGCTTCTGGTATCAGTTTTCTAAATGGGCATTGAACCCATGAACACTACCTCACTATTTTTTTATTTCTGTTTTTGCACCACTTATTTAATTTAACTTTGGCGTGTGTCTGCGTGCGTGCGAGTCTGTGCATGTGCGTGCGCATCTTGCGTGTGCGTCTGCGTGTCTGTGATGATGGATTTTTCATGGCTTTTACAAGGCGCAGCGAGAGAGAGACTGTGTGACGCGCCACTCCTCACACAGACATTTTCGCTGTATTTTCCCTTTGTTTTACGAGGTCGAGTTGCGATCTCGACACCCAACCCGGCACGGATGGAAAGTGTACGGGGGGGGGGGGGCGGGGTGCGCCCCGACTAGTTTCGAACTCGTGAACCTCTGCTCTCGGGACCGGTGCCGATGTCGTTGCGCCACCAGCTGGCCCTAGTTTAACTAATGTATATATATCTTTTTATAATTTTTATGTAATTTAATATTAAGGACCTTCATCAAGAACTCAATGGGCCTTTGGAAAACAATGTTAGAAGTTAACTCAAAGCCAGTAGCACAAGTGACCATCAGATGTGGAATATACCAGGGTGAAACACTATTCCCCCTGCTGTTCTGCATAGGCTTGAACTCCCTCAGCCAGATCATCTCAAAGAGTGGACATGGGTATGGGTTCAAGAGTGGAGTGACCATCAGCCACCTCCTATACATGGATGACATCAGCTGTGTCCCAGAAATGAAAGAGGCATTGACTCAGTAATCCACCTGACAACAGAGACATCGGGATGTCATTTGAACTGGGAAAAGTCAGAGTAAGAGGTGGGATGAGTGGAGGAAGAAGTACAAGGTCGTAGGTGATAGGTGAAAATGGGGGGAGAAGAGTGAAGCAAAGTCGATTGGGGAAAGAGGCAAGGGGCTGGAGAAGGGAAAATCGGATAGGAGAGGATAGAAGGGCATGGAAGAAAGGGAATTGGGGAGAGGGTGAGCGCTAGAGGAAGGTGATGGGCAGGTGAGGAGATAAGGTGAGAGGGGAATGGGGAGCAGGAGCGGTAAAGTGGCGGGGTGTGTGTTTGTTTGTGGGGAATCCTGGGGTAGCAAGGTAACACAGCGGTTGGTGTCATGCTTTTAAAGGTCACCAGTCATGATTGGGATTCAATCCCCACCACTGTCTGTAAGGAACTTGTACGTTCACCCAGTTAAAGCCTTGGTGTCGCCTGGGGGTGGGTGTCAGGAGCGGTGCAACGTGGCGTCCAGGCTGGAGTCATTGCTCCCCCCCCCCCCCCCCCCCAGTTTTTGCTTGACGAGAGACGGGATCTCTTGTGATTGACTGTGGATTGATTGGTGCCGCGAGTTTTGAGGCTTCATTGCGTGATTGTGATACCATTTGTGTTCCATCTTGTGTGTGCTTTGTGCTGTGTGTGACTGTTGGTACTGTGTTTTGCACCCTGATCCCGGAGTAACACTGTTCTGTTTGACTGTACTTATGAGTATTTGTGTATGGTTGAATGACGATTAAACTTGAACTGCAAGAATAAGAGGCGAGGCCAGCAGAGATGAACCATCAACCTGATGCAGGCTCTCGGACTGAAACGTAAACTATTTACTCCCCTCCATAGATCAGGGGTTCCCAACCTGGGGTCTACGATCCCCTCGGTGGGTAGCAGGGCAGCACTTGAAGGGCCTGTTCTGCGTAAAATTAAATATTGCCTGATTTTGTGAGTCCACGCACTCAGAGCGAGCTGTACAGAAACCCAAGGCAGATGGTGTCCAGGATTAAAGAACAAGTGCAGGCAAGTAGTTGTTCACTGTCCCCCAGTCTAATGTGAAATGTTTTTGGAATTATGCCTCTGAACTCGGTGCTGATCCCAGCACAGTGTCCTTGGAAGGTTGCTGTGAGCTCGTGCCAACAGGAAGGGTGATGTCTGCTTTCCTGCTATATTTATAAAGATTTTGACATTACATCACCACTGTATCCATCTGTTCCCAATAACAAGCCGAGGTATTTCTCTCTGTGTCAGTTCCCGCTGAATTCTGTCCTGTTTGCTAGTTGGATTGTTGTTCCTCTCTGCGCATCAGGTTCCTTTAGCATTTTATCAGTTTCTTTACGAGGCTGAGTTGCTAGCTCGATGCTCAACCCTGCATGGATGGAAAATGTGCAAGGAGCCGGCCGGATTCGAACCTGGGACCACTCGCCTTGAAGTCCAGTACATCTCCGGCTGGCCAGTTGAATTGAAACCCTGAAATGTTCACAAGTTTGAGGTTGGGGTAAATGATTTAGCCTGGGGGCTAACACGAATGCGAGGAACAAAATCGTGTCTTCATGGGCTGTCTCCAGCCTGGCGACATGAACACAGAATTCCCTCACCTCTGGTAATTTCTCCCCCCCCCCCCCCCCCCAACCTCCGACTCCTTTCTCTTTTCTCTCTCCCCTCCTGATCCATCCCTTTCATCTCTTTGCCTTCCCCTCCCCACCTTCTCCATCTGCCCGTCACGCCACACACACTTTCCATCGGTTCCCCTCCCCTCCTCCCTCCCTCCCTTCCTCTATTCCACGTTCCAGTTCCCTCTCCTATCTGATTCCATCATCCTCAGCACTTTGTCACCTCCCAGCATCTGATATTTTTCCTACTCTCGTCACTTCCTCTCCGCCCTCCCTCCCCATTTACCTTGCATCTCCCCCTCACCTGGATCCACTGATCACCACCTGCTGGCCCTTCCTCTCACCTCTCACCTTACTCTGGCTGTTTCCTCCCTTTCTTTCAATCAGAGGTGGGGTCTCGACCAGAAACGTCAACTGCCCATTCCCCTCCACAGATACACAAACACGAGGAAATCTGCAGATGCTGGAATTTCAAGCAACACACATAAAAGTATAAAAGTTGCTGGTGAACGCAGCAGGCCAGGCAGCATCTCTAGGAAGAGGTACAGTCGACGTTTCAGGCCGAGACCCTTCGTCAGGACTAACTGAAGGAAGAGCTAGTAAGAAATTTGAAAGTGGGAGGGGGAGGGGGAGATCCAAAATGATAGGAGAAGACAGGAGGGGGAGGGATGGAGCCAAGAGCTGGACAGTTGATTGGCAAAAGAGATATGAGAGGATCATGCGACAGGAGGTCTGGGGAGAAAGACAAGGGGGAGGGGGAATCCCAGAGAATGGGCAAGGGGTATAGTGAGAGGGACAGAGGGAGAAAAAGAGAGAAAAAATAATAATAATAAATAAATAACGGATGCTGCCTGATCTGCTGAGTTCCCCCAGCACTTTGCATGTTTCTCCGGATTCCAGTCCTTGCTGTCTCTGGAGTAAATGGTCTGTTTTTTTAAAAAAAGTTTTATATTTGGTTCCTACCTCCAGAAGCTCTCTTGGTCGTAGGCTGTCAGAGCAGTGCGTATCTGATTAGTAATTTTGCCTCTGAGTTGGTTAGTGGCTGCGAGTTCCAACCTGGAGTGAGCACAGTGCAGAGGGGGTGCTGCCTCTGTGGACCATTGGCGGGGGGAAGGAGTGGGGGTGTTTGGGATCGCGACCAGATCTATCCCATGGCTCTGTGACTCTGAAGTGGAACAGCTGTAGTTCTCATTCGGTAATGGTTATCAATGACCCAATGTAATTGAAAGCAGATTGTCTGGGCATTCTCTCATTCCTTCTTGTGTTGGAGTTGTTTTGAACTGTGTGTGCATGTGTACACATTACCCAAAGCCCACAGTTCTGTGTAGTGACGCTGTATAACAGTTCTAGTGTCCCAGTTTCAAAGTCGTGAGGTAGTGTTCATGGGTTCAATGTCAATGTTCAGTATCTTAAGCCCCCTCCTTTACTCCCTGTATACCCATGACTCAGTCACCACCCACAGCTCCAATCTGCTAATTAAATTTGCTGATGACACTACATCGATTGGCCTTGTCTCAGCTAACGAGACAGCCTACAGAGAAGAAGTCATCACCCTGACACAGTGGTGTCAAGAAAACAACCTCTCCCTCAATGTCACAAAAACAAAGGAGCTGGTTGTGGATTATATGAGGAATGGAGATGGGCTAACCCCTATTGACGTTATTGGATCTGGGGTTGGGAGGCTGAACAGCTTCAAGTTCCTAGGCATACAAATCACCGAGGATCTCATGTGGTCTGTACCTACTGGCTATGTGGTGGAAAAGACATAACAGTGCCTCTTTCACCTCAGACAGTTGAAGAAGTTTGGTATGGGTCCCCAAATCCTAAGGACTTTTTACAGGGGCACAATTAAGAGTACCCTGACTGGCTGCATCACTGCCTGGTATGGGAACTGTACCTCCCTTAATCGCAGGACTCTGCAGAGAGTGGTGCAGACAGCCCAGCACATCTGTAATTGTGAACTTCCCACTATTCAGGACATTTACAGAGATGGGTGCGTTTAATAAAAAAAAAAAGGGCTCGAAGGATCATGGGGACCTGAGTCACCCCAACCACAAACTGTTCCAACTGCTACCATCCGGGAAATGGTACCGCAGCATAAAATCCAGGACCAACAGTCTCCGGGACAGCTTCTTCCACCAGGCCATCAGACTGATTAATTCGTGCTGATACAATTGTATTTCTATGTTATATTGACTATCCTGTTGTACATACTATTTATTATAAATTGCACGTCGCACGTTTAGAGGGAGATGTCGCGTAAAGATTTTTACTCCTCATGTAGGTGAAGGATGTAAGAAATGACGTCCATTCATTCATTCATTCAGAGGGGAAGAAGCTGTTCAGGCTCCTGTACCTCCTGTCTGATGGTAACAATGAGAAGAGGGCATATCCTGGGCAGAGGGTAGGGGTCCTTAATGATGGACGCCATCTTCCAGAGGTCAGATTTGAAACCTGGTTTAATATCACCTGCATATGTCATAAAAATTTGTTGCCATGCGGCAGCAGCACATTCTAATACATAACAATAAGAACTGTCAATTACAGTTCATAGAAATGGTCAATGGTTCAATTTAATGTCGCAGAATGTATACGGTACACAATCTGAAACTCTTACGAACTTCAGGAAGGTGGAGGTAATTCTCTTCTGCGAATACATGCCTCCTCTGTAGAAGGAATTAATTGAGCCAAGTTCCTGGGAGTTTACATCACAGACTGGTCCCTCAATATCACCTCCCTGAGCAAGAAGGCACAGCAGCGCCTCCACTTTCTGAGGAGACTGAGGAAAGTGTGGCTTCCACCCCCCACTTCTCATCTTAACTGCATTTTACAGGAGCACCACCTGAGAGCATCCTGACAAGTTGCATCTCCATCTGGTATGGAAGCAGCCGAGCATTGGACCGGAAATCCCTACAAGGGACTGAGAGAACAGCCAAGAGGATCATAAGGGTCGCCCTACCATCCACAGGGCCCTTCATATTATCAAGGATCCCACCCATCCATCCAACATCCTCTTTACCTGTCTACCATCAGGCTGGAGACTCCGATGCAGAAAGACAAGAACAGCCAAGATAGGAAGCAGTTTCTTCCCTCAGGCCATTAGGCTTCTGAGCTCCCTGCCGCATCGCACTCAAAAGTGTCGCCGGTTAATTTGTTCTGTACCTGACAGTAGTTAGTTCATGCACTTTAGTTTGTTATTGTTGAGTGCCATCGAATCGTTGTTGACTCATGGCGACCCTATGGATAGGGTCATTGTCCACAGGGCTTTCGTGGCAAGATATAGAAATAGTCTTTCTTCCACACAGATGCTGCATCTGCTGCCCAGGTTGGGACCCGGCCGGATTCAAACTCCGAACCATCCGCCTCGGAGTCCAGTGCTGATGTCACTACACTACTGGCCAGCCCAACGTGGTTTGTTTATTTATGTGTAATTTATCTGTAGATTCCATCCTTACTTTCATAAGATGTTGTGTGTTATGTGTACTACAGTGCTTTACGGAGAAACATTGCCTCGTTTGATTGTATACACCTATGTAGTTAAATGCCAATAAACTTGACTTGACTTACTCTTTGGAAACATCCACAAAACAGAGAGAAAAGAGAAATACCCAAAGACTGAATAATAGGTAAAATGTTAGAACCCCAAATCTTCCCCAACCCCTCCCACGGACAAGCAGCAAAGCATCATCAACTTCCCCACTCCCCCCCCCCCCCCCCCCGGTCGACACACACACCAAACCCCCAAAGACCATGATCTATAGTCCGTCAAAAACTACTGTCCATCCCAGCACTTTGACATCTCAACAGGCTCTTTCTCGCTAATGAGGGAAAGTTGATCAGAATCGGGTTTCATGTCACTGGGATGTATGGTGAAATTTGTTGTTGTCTTTGCTGCAGCAGTACATGTGAATAGAACATGCCTGCCTGTGTGTATATGTATCTTAAATAAGATAGCCAAAATTAGGAATAAAATGTAGTGAGGTAGTGTCCATGGGTTCAAGGTCCATTCAGAAATCAGATGGCAAAGGGGAAGAAGCTGTTTCTGAACTGTTCAGTGTGTGTCTTCAGGCTTCTGTACCTCCTACCTGATGGTAGCAATGAGAAGAGGGGTGTGTGTGTATGTGTGTATATATATATATATATACACACGTACATACGCATGCACACAGCTCTTCTCTTCACACCGCCCCCCCCACATCCCCCAAACTTACTAGCTCCCCATGCCTGCAGTAAGTTAGCTGTATTCTGCTGTTTGCTCGGGGGTGATTGAGCTCCTTGGAGCATCCTGCAGTTGTCAGATGCAGAATGGACGCAGGTGCCTTTGTGTATGTGTGCGGTACTGATGTTTGTGCTCCAGCCTGCAGTGGCGGAGCTCTGGTATGCTGTTTCCTTCGAGAAGTGTCTCTTCATGAAGTGCTCCAGAGTTTCAAAGCTGCAAATCTTAGAACCCAATACTATAGCACAGTACAGGCCCTTCGGCCCACAATGTTCTGCCAACCTTTTAACCTATTGTAAGATCAATCTAACCCTTTCCTCCTATACATCACCCATGTGCCTATCTAAAGACCTCTAATGTATCTGACTCCATTACCACCAGCCTCTCTCGGCATTTTAAAAAAACTACCTCTGACATCCCTCCTATGGTTTGCTCCAAACATCTCAAAATTATGTCCATCACCAACCTAATCAGCTCTGGACAACTCCCAGCTATTGCAAGCAACCTCATATTTCCCTTACCCCACACTGTTCGTTTCTACTTCCTACCCTAACTCCTCAAACCCTGGCTGTCCGGGTCTCTGCTCCTGCCCCACTGAGCTTCAATCTGCCTACCTGCATTTTATCCCTCCTACCTACATTTCATGTGCTCTTGACCTAAGTAGCATTTCAAAAGGCATATCAGGAGTTCTTTGACCGCTTGTGGTTCAAGATCTGTTTGCGCTGATAATGGTTAACCGCTTTTGATTTTTTTTAAATTTGATTTTCCAAATCCAAGCCAAGCGACTGTGTGATTGGGCTGCGATACACTGATTCCTCTGGGCAGTGAGTGTCTGGCATATGGCTGAGAAATAAGGAAGCTTGCATTTCTGTAGGCTCTGTCTGTTTCATCCCAAAGTCATTTCAGACATTTAACAGGTTTTGAAATGGCGACTGGGAGAAGGCTGGAGAAAGTGGTTGAGAGGGTAAGTAAATTAGCCACTATGGAATAAATGGCTATTTGGAACCATATGATGGTGCCGGCAAACAACGCAACCCAAGGCGATGCCCTTCAGACAGATAACTGCTTTCAGATAAGATTCTACAGTAAGCTTCATGTGATCGGAACCTGTGATTTACAATTTGATGGTGTGTTTTTGCGCTGTTTGAGCAATCTGTTGCTTTGCTCCCTCCAAGAGGGCTTGGTGAGGTTTGGAGTGAGGTGTGCCTGGAGACCAAGAAGCCAGGAGATCGACTCAATGGCGCAAGCCCATGGTTGACTCAGCTTTTTGCTAATCCCACCAATTGAAGTATTGAGCAAAATGGAGATCAATGAGGATGAGAGCGGAAGGCAAGCAGGTATTCAATGCCATCTGCCTGCGTTTGTTTTCTCTCTCTCGCATGCTCGCTCTCTCCCTCTGTTTCGCCGGAGGAAGTTTCAGGAGTCTTGGGTGTTGGGAAAGGTTTGATCGGTGAGGTTAGTGGATTGGACTCGTTTTTAGAGGACTCTGCAGTTCATGTGATGTGTCGTTACACTTTTTGTGTGAGGCTGTTTTGTGCAGTTTTGGCCGGGGCAGACTGGTGCTGTGGCCTGCAGTGGAAGAACAACACAGGACTAAGTTGGACTAAACTGAGCTGAACATGACTGGACTGTGGCAATGACTGTGTGGTTTGATGTTTTATATTCTGTTTTTTGTTCGTTTTTGCCATTTGCGTGATTTTTTTTTGCGTGTTGGCCGTTTGATGTTCTCTTTGAATGGATTTCGTGATGTTCCTTTGTTTCGTGGCTGTCTGTGGGAAGATGAATCTCAGGGTTGTATCCTGCATGTGTACTTTGGTATTAAATATACTTTGAGCATACTTGATGGGCTGAATGGCCTAATTCTGCTCCTTTGTCTTAAGGTCTAATATTCAGTTCCATAAAGTGTTTCATATTCTAGTGGTGCTGGACAGTCATTTACTTGAGGGACACCCTTGGTCTACCGTAAGACATGGGGATAGAATGAGGCCATTTGGGCCATTGAGATTGCTCCTTCATTTAGTGATGGCTGGTTTATTACCCGCTCAACCCCATTCTTCTGCCCTCTCACCCCGACTAATCAAGAACATAATAACCTCTGCTTTAATTATACGCAATGACTTGACCTCCACAGCCGTCTGTGGCAATAAATTACACAGATTCACCATTCTTTAGCTAAAGAAATTCCTCCTAATCTCCGTTCTAAAGGGGTGTCCTTGTAGTCTGAGGCTGTGTCCTCTGGTATACCTGGAACCTGTTTGGTCTTCCAGCACAAAGTGAGAAAAAGAGAAGTGTTTGATAGCTGTGGGACTGTACTCACTAGAATTCAGAAGAATAGGGGGTTCTCATTGAAACCAATCGAAAGTTAAAATGCCTCGATAGAGTGGATGTAGAGAGAATGTTTCCTGTGGTGGGGGAGTCTATGACCAGAAGGCACAGCCGCAGAATAGAGAGACGTCCATTTAGAATGGAGATGAGGAATTTCTTTAGGCAGAGTGGTAAATTTATTGCCACAGATGGCTGTGGAGGCCAAGTCACAGAGGTTGACCTGATTAGTCAGGACATGAAGGGATATGGGGCGAAGGCAGGAGATTGGGGCTGAAAGGGAAATGGATCAGCCATGATGAAATGATGGAGCAGACTTGATGGGCCAAATGGCCTAATTTCACTCCTATATCTTGTGGTCTTAAAACCAGTTGATTTTCAGTGGGAGAACATTTTGGGGGGAGGGGGCGCTAAAAGAAGAAATATCTCAGATGGGGAGAGGCCAGATAAAAGCACATTATATCTGACCAAGGTTGTGGGACATGACCTGGTCAAGGAATTCTTGAGGAGAAGAAATGGCTAGTTCTGCTCTGGACAGAAAAAGCCAGTTACTTCAAGTTGGAGCAACACACATAAAAGTTGCTGGTGAACGCAGCAGGCCAGGCAGCATCTCTCGGAAGAGGTGCAGTTGACGTTTCAGGCCGAGACCCTTCGTCAGGACTAACTGAAGGAAGAGTGAGTAAGGGATTTGAAAGTGGGAGGGGGAGGGGGAGATCCAAAATGATAGGAGAAGACAGGAGGGGGAGGGATGGAGCCAAGAGCTGGACAGTTGATTGGCAAAGGGGATATGAGAGGATCATGGGACAGGAGGTCCGGGGAGAAAGACAAGGCGGGTGGAACCCAGAGGATCGGTAAGGGGTATAGTGAGAGGGACAGATGGAGAAAAAGGAGAGAGAGAAAGAATGTGTGTATATTAATAAATAACGGATGGGGTACGAGGGGGAGGTGGTGTCGTAGTTCCTCAGGTTTATCGCAGACTCATTGGCATGACATAGTATTTAAGGGGTGAAAAGGCAATGCTTCTGGGGAAACGACAGGACAGCTTTGGATAGAAACTTCTGCTCCCAATGTAAACTCCTGGCCTTCTGCCAGCCAATTTTCTTTCCTACCTAACTACTTCCTGGCTGCACAGGAAGTGACACAATACAGATCTGAAGTTGCTGATGAAAATAAAAGCTGAATGTGCTTAATCACTTGGTAAAACAAATGAATCGCCTGAAGGGCAAGACACCCTGTGACCTTGTGGGTTCCTTCAGGTGTTACAGTTCCCTCTACATCCCAAACAAATGTGGACCCATCTCCCTCATGCAGCTTTCTTATCACCTTCCTCTCCCATCGGCTTCTGTCAGCTTCGTTGCCCGCAACTACCACCTCCCAGCCTCTGTCACTGTGTCCCTCCCTCCCTTCCCTACCGGACTCCATCTGTCCATTAGCATGGTAGTGTAGTGGTTAGCAAAACACTTTCCAGTGCAGGTGACCCGGGTTCAATTCTGGCTGCTGCCTATCAGGACCAGAGGTGAGGGTTGGACCGGTTCTGCTCTCTGATCCGCGACATTTGCTCCACTCCCGGTGGCACTAGGGGGACGCTGTGGGCCTGCACCGGCTGCTCCAGGCTTCGTGTCTGCGAGCTCCACTGTGTGATTAACTGAGTCTGAGGCTGTGGGCCTGCACCGGCTATTCTGGGCTTCATGTCTCTGGACTCAGTTCAGTTTCTGAATGCTGTTGCTTGCTTCTATTGTTTGCACGATTTGTGTTTTTTTTTGTTTCTCGTTCTATGCACGTTGGATAGTTGTCAGTTTATGGGTTCTTTCGGGTTTCTTGTTTTGTGGCTGCCCGTAAGGAGACGAATCTCAAGGTTGTTGGTTGTACATACTTTGATAATAAATATACTTTGAATGTTCACCTCGTGACTGTGTGGATTTCCTCCGGGTGCTCTGGTTTCCTCCCACAGTCCAAAGATGTATCGGCTGGTTGGTTAATTTATCGTTGTAAGTTGTCCTGTGATTCGCTAGGATTAAATTGGGGGTTGCTGGGCAGTGCAGCTTGAAGGGCCAGTTCAACGCCGTATCTCAATAATTTAAAAACAATCAACCTCTTTTCACCTAGATCCGCCTCTTATTTGCTGACTCCGCCCTCATTCTCCCCCCCCCCCCGTATACTGGCCTCTTACTCCCTTACTCCCCCTCACTCAGTCCTGATGCAGTGTCTGCCTCTACAGACGCTGCCTGACCTGCTGAGTTCTGCCAGCAGCTTGATCTCCCTTCTCTCCAGACCTCTGCATATGCCATCTCTTGTGTCTCCTTGGTGGGTAAAATGGCTGCTCTAAGTTATTCCTCCCCCCCCCCCCCCCCCCGCAGTGCATGGATGAGGAACAGAACGGAATCCCAGAGGGAATTGATGGGATCATTATCATTATGTGCCGTGTTGTATGATGTGGGCAATCATGGTCTTTCCATGACCATGTTTGTTCTTGGCAAATTTTTCTACAAGGTGGTTTTCTATTGCTTTACGGACAGTGTCTTTACCAGACAGGTGACCCCAGCCATTATCAATACTGTTCAGAGATTGTCTGCCTGGTGTCAGTGGTCACATAACCAGGATTTCTGATATGCACCAGCTGCTCATACGACCATCCACACCTGCTCCCATGGCTTCACCTCGTCTAAGGGTGACCTGCCTTGCACCTTCTACTGTGCGTCTTCCCCTAGCAGCAGCTCTGGGAGCATCGGTCTAGGGTTGTTGCTGAAATCCCCAGGGGTAGGTGGGCGAGGGCGTGAGCAGGAGAGAATCTCGGTTTGTGTGCGTGTTGTGGAGGAGGAGGAGGAGGAGGAGTGAGTGAGTGAGTGTGTGTGTGTGTGTGTGTGTGTGTGTGAAAGAAGGAAGTAACCATGCCAGCCTTTGTTTGGACGTGGAGTAACAGAATAAAGGACACTGCCAGCGACCCTTCAGTGAACGGTCTGAATGCCTGCTCTCTTACTGAAGGGCATTCCCAAGGAGAGTGCATCTTGTTGGCCAGCACCAGTAAATCAATAGATGAGTTAATCCCACACAAGCTGTTTCTCCACTGATTCAAATGAGATTTGTTTTTGTCAACTTTTTTTCTTCTGGTTATGCCAACTGGCAACTTTTCCCACCTTCCTCCTGTCCCCGCAGTTTTCCCTCCCCCACCCCCCACCCCCGCAGCTGTTAATGTCTAGCGCACAGAATCATTCAGGAAGGCAGTCATTGTGTTTGGTTTGAGTTTGTTTGTGAGAGCTCGGCATGATTTGGCTGAGGCAATGGTGTTTTTTTTCTTCTTTTAAGTTAAATGTGTGATTTCTCTTGGAAACAAAGCGCTGGGTTATACTGAGATGTGAGTGACTACTGCAGTAATTTTGCTTTTAAGCTTCTTCCTGTTCGTTAGGCAGTTATATCTGTGACTCGACACCATACGAATTAGGAGCAGAATTAGTCTGCTCTGCCATTCCATCATGGATGATTTATTATCCCTCTCAACTCCATTCTCCGGCTTCTCCCCATAACCTTTGACCCCTTCCTCACCAAGGACCTGTTGACTTCTATTTTAAATATACCCAGTGACTTGGCCTCCACAGCTGTCTGTGGCAACGAATTCCACCAAATCACCAGCCTCTGGCTAAAGAAATTCCTCCTCATCTCTAAAGGGATATGCTTCTATTCTGAGGCTGTAACTCCCCACTGTAGGAAACATTCTCTCCACGTCCACTCTTTCTTGGCCTTTCAACATTCAGTAGGTTTAAAACAAAATCATGACCTTTTATCTCCATAGTAGTGTAGCAGCTAGCGCAAAGCTGTTACGACCCGGGGCATCGGAATTTAGAGTTGACTTCCGAGGCTGTCTGTAAGGTTATCGTACGTCCTCTCGTCTGGCACAGTCCACAGTCCAAAGACGTACTGGTCGGTGGGTTGATTGGTCATTGTAAATTGTCCCGTGATTATGCTAGGGTTAAATCAGTGGGTTGCTGGGTAACACGGCTCATTGATCAGCCCTGTATCTCCAAATGAATAATAAAATGAGACGGTTGATGGCTTCGGATGGACTTGATCAGATGCCCAGGGAGTGCAGGATAGTTAGTTAGTACAGAAACGGGCACTCCAACCCACCAGCCACCTCACACCGACCTCAATATTCTCTGCCCGTTTTCCGTCAGCTCCACCCGCTTTCTGTTCCTCACCCCCACACCGTGGGTGGGGCTGATCTACAGCGGCCAGTTAACCCACCTAGTTAAGAAAATGGGGGTGGTAGAGAGATTGTGAACCCTGTAGAATTTTCTCTATCTGCATAAATATGACCCAAGATGTGATCAGATCTTCACACATCCAAAAAAACTAGGTAAAGAGAACCCAATTAAATAAATAACAAAAATTATACTTATTGAGAAAAATGATCCAATATTGCATGTATTGGGGAAATTACGTGAATGTTTGCTTTCAGTAATGGGTGTGCTAACCACTACACTACCATGCTGCTCCTAGTACAGTATATTCCAGAAACAGGTCCATGATTTGTTACAGCATTGTTAATTTAAAACTCCAGCCGGTGTTATAGCGAACATTTCATAGAAACATAGAAAATAGGTGCAGGAATAGGCCATTCGGCCCTTCGAGCCTGCACCGCCATTTATTATGATCATGGTTGATCATCCAACTCAGAACCCCGCCCCAGCCTTCCCTCCATACCCCCTGACCCCTGTAGCCACAAGGGCCATATCTAACTCCCTCTTAAAAATAGCCAATGAACTGGCCTCAACTGTTTCCTGTGGCAGAGAATTCCACAGATTCACCACTCTCTGTGTGAAGAAGTTTTTCCTAATCTCGGTCCTAAAAGGCTTCCCCTTTATCCTCAAACTGTGGCCCCTCGTTCTGATCCAAGTTCGGTCCAGATGAAAGATCTGGACCTGAAATGTTGACTTTCATTTCCCTTCACAGCTACTTCCTGACCTGCTGAGTTCTTCCAGTGTTTTGTCTGTGTTGCTTCAGATTCCAGCATCTGCAGTCTCTGCTCCTAAATCAAGTTAGTATATTGTTACAAGAACCATGATAAAGAGCTTTTTGCAGCATCAGGACAATTTGTTATGAAGATAAGTTAATGAAGTGTTAACATAGTTATGCGTTTGTGATAAAATAAACATAATGACATCAACCTGATGGTGTGAATATTGATTTTAAACCAGAAGGAGAAAAATGTCCTGTTTCTCTTCTTTTCCCTCCCACTTCCTCTATTCCCCACTGTGGCCTCTTGCCTCTTCTCACCTTGCCTATCTTGTCCCCTGGGTCCACTCTCCTGTCCTATCAGATTCCTTCCTCTCCAGCCCTTTACCTTTCCTCCACCTGGCTTCACCTTTTAGCTATCCTCTTACCTCTGCCCACCCACTTTTTTATGCTGGCATCTTCCCCCTTCCTTTCCAGTCCTACTGAAGGGTCTCGGCCAGAAACGTCAACTCTTCACACTTTTCCATAGATGCTGCCTGACCTGAGTTCCTCCAGCACTCTGTGTTTTGTTTTGGATTTCCAGCATCTGCAGAATCTCTTGTGTTTGATGCATAAAACTTGTTTGTTACAGCAAGTTTTAAAAGTGTTTACATCAATAACAATTATTAAGTGTTATAGAACGGAGAACAAACAAAGGAAAAAAAATAGAGGGGAGTTGTGGTTGTCTTGTCTTCAAAGCTGGCTCAGACTGGATTGATAACAAGACATTCCAGTGATAAGAATAACCAGATTGGATGGTGTGACACCTGCTGTAGAAAAACGTCCAGAAAAAGTACACAATTAGCTATACTGCAGTTACTGAAAAATTCAATATGATTATATAAAAATGCAAGCAAACGTAGGAGAAGTTAAGCTATAAGAAAATAACAATTTTCCACTCTACTCCAACTCTCCAAATGAAGTAGAGCCGCTGGCGTGTCTTCCTGGTGTTTTGCATCAGTCTGTTGGCCCAGGCTTACTCCTCTGAGACGTTAACGCCCAGGGATTTGATTAATGTTGCAGTATGGTGCTGATTACACCAGTCTTTTATGCTAGTCATGAGCGGTTGCCAAGTTGGCCAGTGTGGTGCAAGACTGGGTTCGAACAGGTATCTAATTTCTACCTTGATATGAGATTCAAGTATGTTTATTGTGTGTCCCTGTGATGAAACAAACGTTTGTGTTGCAACCAGCTCATCGGAGGGAGAGCAGACAAGTGTGGCCGTGCTTCCTGTGGCAACATAGCTTGCCCAGTGTATAAGATGATGAGAGGCATTGATCGTGTGGATAGTCAGAGGCTTTGTCCTAGGGCTGAAATGGCTAACACAAGAGGGCACAGTTTTAAGATGCTCGTAAGTAGGTACAGAGAGGATGTCAGGGGCAAGTTTTTTTACACAGAGAGTGGTGAATGTGTGGAGTGGGCTGCCAGCAATGGTGGTAGAGGTGGATACGATAGTCTTTTAAGAGACTCCTGGATAGGTGCATGGAGCTTAGGAAAATAGAGGGCTGTGGGTAAGCCTTGGTAGTTATAAGGTAAGGATATGTTTGGCACAGCTTTGTGGGCTGAAGGGCCTGTATTCTGCTGTAGGTTTTCTATGTTTCTAGAACTTGTTAACACTAACCCATGGGATTGATGGCTTTGGGGCAAAGTTTGTGGATGATACGAAGATAAGTGGAGGCGTAGGTGTTACTGAGGAAGCAATGCGATTACAGCAGGGCTTAGACAAATTGGAAGAATGGGCAAAAAAGTGACAGATGGAATACGGTGTTGGGAAATGTGTGATAATGCATTTTGGTAAAAGGAACAATAGTGTGGACTATTACCTAAATGGGGAGAAGTTTCAAACATCAGAGTTGCAGAGGGACTTGGGAGTCCTCGTTCAAGACTCCCAGAAGGTTAATTAGAGGTTGAGTTTCTGGTAAAGAAGGCAAATGCAATGTTGGCATTCACTTCAAGGGGAATAGAATATGAAGTGAACGAGACACTGGTCAAGCTGCTCTTGAAGTAAGCTTTGGGCCCCATATCTCAGAAAGGATGTGTTGTCATTGGAGAGAGTCTAGAGGAGGTTCACGAAGGTGATTCCAGGAATGAAGGGGTTAACATATGAGGAGTGTTTAGCATCTTTGGGCCTGTACTCACTGGAATTTAGAAGAATGCGGGAGGATCTCATTGAAACCTGGTTGTTTCAACATTCGGTAGATAAGGTGGATGTGGAGAGAATGTTTCCTATGGTGGGAGTAATCAGAATTAGAGGGCACATCCTCAGAATTGAGGGGGTGACCTTTTAGAGCAGAGGTAAGGAGGGATTTGTTTTAGCCAAAGAGTGGTGAATCTGTGGAACGCTCTGCCACAGACTGCGGTGCAGGCCAAGTCCGTGGGTGTATTTAAGGTGGAAGAGGATAGTTTGCAGACTGGTCAGGGCATCAAAGGATATGGTGAGAAGGCAGGTCTGTGCAGTAGAGTGGGATCTGGGGATCAGCCATGATGGAATGGCGGAGCAGACTCGATGGGCTGATGGGAGCAGAATTAGGCCAATGTCTTATGGCCCTCTGGGAGGAAATCGGAACACTGGTAGGAAATCCACACGGTCACGGGGAGAATGTACAAATTTTTTTTTTACAGATATCATCATTAACATCATTGTGCTGTGTCATATGACGTGGGTGATCCTGGTCTTTGACTGCAATTGTTCTTGGCAAATTCCTCAGAAGCGGTTTGCCATTGCCTTCTGGGCAGTGTCTTTACAAGACGCGTGACCGTCTCCAGCCATTATCAATTTTCTTCAGAGACTGTCTGTCTGGCGTCAGTGCTCGCATAACCAGTACTTGTGAAGTGCACCAGCTGCTCGTACGACCATCCACCACCTGCTCCTGTGGCTTGACGTGACCCTGATCCGATGGTGGGGGAGAGCTGGTCACACTAAGCCATGGGAGCAGGTGATGGATAGCAGAATTGCCAAGAGCAATCCTGGTCACAGAAAGACCATGATCTCACAGGTCATATGAAACAGCACATAACGAACAAATGATATATCTCCATACCTTGATATTCATTGTCTTGCAGGCACTTACAGTAGAGCAAAGAAATAAATAGAATCAATGAAAATCTACACACAAAGACCGACAAACAGCCAATGTGCAAAAAAAAAGCAAACTGAGCAAATATAGCACAAAATAAATAAATAATACTGAGAAGATGCGTTGTAAAATCATTGAAGGTGGGTCTATAGTTTGTGGAATCAGTTCAGTGTTCAGGTGAGTGAAGTTCCTCCAGCATTTTGTGTATGTTATTCTAGAAAACAGGCTGCCCCTTTAATCTTCCTACCAAAGACTCTCCCTGTACTGTCCGTTACACTGCTGGCATTTAGGGCACCATTGAATGTCCTCCACCTCTGGTAGTGTTCAGGGCTTGCTCCTTCATCTCGTCAGTAGCTTCCTCTCCGTTTTCGCTGCTGTCAGTCATGCAAGTCCCAGGTGGAGACCCAAGAGTACCATTGCACTCAGATGTAGGAGGATTCTTCATTGCTGTTTCCGTAACAATTTTGTTTTCCCAGTCAGGGTTCAGCTCAGGGCTAACAACCCTCTGAACATGGAGACCGGTGGACCACTCTTAGTCTGTTCTCTACCCTTTGAACAGTTTGGCATGGGTGACCCTACCAAGAGTCAAAGCATGAAGCCCTGACTCCAGCCAACATAGCTCTCTGGGTCATTGAGGCACGCAAGCCTCCAAACCCTATGGCAAGTTGTGGTCCTCCTGGAGGTTCCTACCAAAGTGCATATTGCTATATTCTACCTGCCAGTTTTTGAGGAGCTACTTGACTCTGAACTGAGATGTGCTTGAGATTTGACTGTGGACATAAAATTTACTGTTGCCTGTCACTTACCCGGCAGTCGGTTGGCTCATTAGGGAACCAGGTCCAGTGGTTTGTGTTACTGGTTTATCAGAGAATTATTAATGCAGTCTTAGTCATGAGATGTCCGTAGTGTGTGAAAGTAAACTTTAACCTCTTGTGGATTTGCTAATGAGCTGCTAATTGGAAGCTGACCAAGATACCATGTCCGGTGCGCTGTGCCAAAATCCCTCAATCTGTGAAAGAAATCTTTCCCATCAGACAAAAATACAAAACCCAGGTTCAAGGACAGTTGCTATCCCATTTATCCCATGTATCTAGTTTTCTGTAAATGCTTGTAAAGATGAATCTCAAGGTAGTTTATAGTGACATAACAGTACTGTACAAAATATAGCAACATGTGTATAGCTTGGGTGTCCGAGACTCTGCACAGAACTGTATTTGTCAACGTGGAGCGGACAGCGACCTTCTAAATCTGGTGGGAGTGCGGGATGTTGGGAATGGCGAGGGTGGAGCACCACAGGCAGGGTGTAGGACAGGTGGCAGAGGAGGACTGCCAGGGATGGGGGATGATGTGGGTACAGACATACCTAGCCATGAGACACCAGGCAAGGCCATTTGATTCCAAACAATTAGATTGTAGACGATTACAGAATCTCCCTCCGGGGCTTCCCTCCCCTCCCCATTCCCCTTTTCCGAACTATGATTCCCCTCTCCTTACCCCCTTCCCACTCTCAGTCCATAATAGAGACCCATATCAGAATCGTGTTTATCATCACTCACATATGTCGTGAAATTTTTTTTTTGCGTAACCAATACAGTGCAATACATAAAATTACTACAGTACTGTGCAAAAAGTCGTGGACACTCTGGCTATATACAATGCCTATATATTAAAACCCCCCCCCCCCCCCCAGCCGGAAGTTTTCATGTTTTATTGTTTTACAACATTGAATCATAGTGGATTTAATTTGGATTTTTGGACACTGATCAACAGAAAAGACTTTTTTTTGTCATAGTGAAAACAGATCTCTACAAAGTGGTCTAAATTAATTACAAATATAAAACACAAAATCATTGATTGCATAAGTATTCGCCCCCTTCAAGTCAGTATTTAGTAGATGCACCTTTGACAGCAATTACAGCCTTGAGTCTGTGTGGATAGGTCTCTATCAGCTTTGTACATCTAAACACTGCAATTTTTCCCCATTCTTCTTTACAAAACTGCTCAAGCTCTGTCAGATTGCATGGGGATCATGAGTGAACAGCCTTTTCAAGTCCGGCCACAAATTCTTAATTAGATTGAGGTCTGGACTCTGACTTGGCCACTTCAGGACAGTAACTTTGTTGTTTTTAAGCCATTCCTGTGTAGCTTTGGCTTTATGCTGGGGTCATTGCCTTGTTGGAAAACAAATCTTCTCCCAAGTCGCAGTTCTCTTGCAGACTGCATCAGGTTTTCCTCCAGGATTTCCGTGTATTTTGCTGCATTCATTTTCTCTCTACCTTCACAAGCCTTCCAGGGCCTGCTGCAGTGAAGCATCCCCACAGCATGATGCAGCCACCACCATGCTTCACGGTAGGGATGGTGTGTTTTTCATGATGTGCCGTGTTTGGCTTACATCAAACAAGGCATTTATTTTGATGGCCAAAAAGCTCAATTTTGGTTTCATCAGACCATAGAACCCTCTTCCAGCTGACTCCAGAGTCTCCCACATACTTTCTGGCAAAATCTAGCAGAGATTTCTGAGAATTTTTTTCAACAGTGGCTTTCTCTTTGCCACTCTCCCATAAAGCTGTGACTGCTGAAGCACCCAGGCAACAGTGATTGTATGCACAGTCTCTCCCATCTCAACCACGGAAGCTTGTAACTCCTCCAGAGTTGTCATAGGTCTCTTAATGGCCTCCCTCACCAGTCCCCTTCTTGCACAGTCACTCAGTTTTTGAGGATGACCTGCTGTAGGAACTCTACTCCTTTACTCTACTCTACAGTGACTTGGAAATTTTCTTGTGTCCATCTCCTGACTTGTGCTTTTCAATAACCTGTTGTGGAGTTGCTTGGATTGTTCTTGTCTTCATGGTGTAGTTTTTGCCAGGATACTGACTCACCAGCAGTTGGACCTTCCAGATACAGGTGTATTTTTACTGCAATCAATTGTAACACATTAACTGCACACAATGATCTCTGGTTAACTAATTATGTGATCTCTAAAACCATTTGGCTGCACCAGTGATGACTTGGCGTGTCATATTAGAGGGGGTGAATACTTATGCAACCATTTATTTTGTGTTTTATATTTGTAATTAATTTATAAACTTTGTAGAGATCTGTTTTCACTTTGACATGAAAGAGTCTTTTTCTGTTGATCAGTGTCAAAAAAGCCAAATTAAATCTTCTGTGATTCAATGTTGTAAAACATGAAAACTTATGGGGGGGGGGGGTTGAATATTTTGATAGGCACTGTATATGTGTCTAAGAATTTTGCACAGCACTATATTTGTACTTTGATAATTTTATATTGACTTTGATCTGATCTGTATGAAGAGTATGCAAGACAAGTTTTTCACTGTATTGGTAAGTGTGACAATTATAAAGGTTCCAGTACCAAAGATGATGGATGTAGGGTGGGTCTCTGATCGAGAATCCTTCTTGGAATGGTACGGTGGTTAGCAAATATACTCTTGAAAATCACTACCTGTATTGTTTGAGTGTACTAAGGTTAGTTTGTCTAAAATTTGTCTTTGGAGTTGTACCCATGGGTTGATTAGTGACTACTAAGGGTAAAGCAAATGACATATCAAGGACAGTTACTATTCCACAATTATCAGGCAGTTGAACAGACCTTGGATTCTTGACCTTGCTTTCTTAGAAGTAGAGGACCGCAGCCCCTTAAGTGGGCCAAGTCCTTCAATAAGCTGCTCTAATTCCCTGCCCTCCCAAAGCATCCTGCATTCTCAAAGACCATTCCCTCCCCATACATTCTCTTTTCTCTATCCTTCCATCAGGCAAAATATTCAGTTTCAGATTTATTTATTACATGTACATCAAAACGTACAGTGAAATGTGCCTTTTGTGTTAACAACCAAGAACATGAATGGAAGTGGCGGGGTCCGGGCCCCAGAGCATATTGAAACAATTGAACCCAGTGTTTGGATGGTGACTTGGGCACTGTGCCCGATTGAAAAGGTCAGGGTGTTGGGTTCAGCTGGCTGCTTCGCGGTGTTTACTGGGCTCTGCGCTGAACTCGGGCTGTGGCTTCGTGTCTGTGGACGGACTCTTCCGTGGATTTCAGGTCTGAATGCTGTTTGCTTGTTTTTTGTGCACGATTTGATATTTTTCTCTCTCTTGCTCTCTCTGCACATTGAGTGTTTGACGATCTTTTTAATGGATTCTTTTGGGTTTCTTTGTTTCGTGGCTGCCTGTGAGGAAATGAATCTCAAGGTTGTATAATGTATACATGCTTTGAAGAAAGCTATTGGCATGCTGGCCTTCATAACAAGGGGAATTGAGCATAGGAGCAAAGAGGTCCTTCTGCAGCTGTACAGGGCCCTGGTGAGACCACACCTGGAGTACTGTGTGTAGTTTTGGTCTCCAAATTTGAGGAAGGGCATTCTTGCTATTGAGGGAGTGCAGCGTAGGTTCACAAGGTTAATTCCCGGGATGGCGGGACTGTCATATGTTGAAAGATTGGAGCGACTGGGTATGTATACTCTGGAATTTAGAACGCTGAGAGGGGATCTTATTGAAACATATAAGGTTATTAAGGGATTGGACACGCTGGAGGCAGGAAGCATGTTCCGGATGTTGGGGGAGTCCAGAACCAGAGGCCACAGTTTAAGAATAAGGGGTAGGCCATTTAGAACGGAGTTGAGGAAAAACTTTTTCACCCAGAGAGTGGTGGATATGTGGAATGCTCTGCCCCAGAAGGCCGTGGAAGCCAAGTGTCTGGATGCTTTCAAGAAAGAGATGGATAGAGCTCTAAAGATAGCAGAATCAAAGGTTATGGGGAGAAGACAGGAACTGGATACTGATTGTGGGTGATCAGCCATGACCACAGTGAATGGTGGTGCTGGCTCGAAGGGCCGAATGGCCTACTCCTGCACCTGTTGTCTATTGCTTTGATATTAAATGTACTTAATATAATTAAACAGCCCACAAGTGTGGCCATACGTTCTGGCACCAACATTGCATGCCGGCATTGTTCAGATGACATCAAAGCCTGAAAATGTACCACCAGCCTCAGGGACAGCTTCTACCCTGTGACTGTTTAATGTTCTCTAGTATGATAAGAGGGTGGTGAGGTTGAGATGTGTCCGTACTAAAGGAGGTGTAAGGCGCTCCTTCCCTCCACTGGCCTGCAGGTCACCCTTGGGCAAGGTGTAGCACCTGCTCAGCCCTCCGATCTGGGTCGGTGAAGCCACGGGAGCAGGTGGTGGATGGTCATACAAGCAGCCAGTGCAGATCACAAGTCCTGGTTGTGTGACCACTGACACCAGGCAGACAATCTCTGAAGAGTATTGATAATGCCTGGGGTCACCCATCTTGCAAAGACAATGCACAGAAGAAGGCAAGGGCAAATCAGTTCTGTAGAAAAATTTGCCAAGAACAATCATGGTTATGGAAAGACCATGATCGCCCATATCATACCTTACGGCACAGAACAAACAAGTACAATAAGGTGGATTCTTGACCTCACAATCTACCTCATTATGATCTTGCACTTTAATGTTTACCTGCACTACACTTTTTCTGTAACTGCTGCACTTTACTCTGCATTGTTATTGTTTTACCCTGTTTTACCTCAATGATCTGATCTGTATGAACAGTATGCGAGACAAGCTTTTCACTGTAACTCATACGTTGACAATAATAATCCAATTCCAAAGTTCAAAGTAAATTTATCGTCAGTTTATAAGTGTCACCATATCCTACCCTGTTATTCATTTTCTTGTGGGCATTCACAGTAAATACGAAGAAACCGCACAGAAAGAATGCACAAAAGATGACAAATTGTGCAAATACAAACGGGAGGGGGGAACCAAAATAATAATAATAAATAAAGAAGATACAAACGTTGAGAACACAAGTTGTGGAGTTCTGAGTCCACAAGTTGTGGGATCTGTTCAGCGTTGAGGTGAGCGAAGTTATCCACTCTGGTTCGTGAGACTGATGGTTGAGGAGTGAAAGCTGTTCCTGAACCCGGTGGTGTGATTCTGAGGGCTCCTGTACCTCCTCCCTGTTGGCAGCAGTGAGGAGAGAGCATAGCCTGTGTTCTGGAGCTCCCCGAGGATGGATGCTGCTTTTCTGTGACGGTGCTCCATGTAGATGTGTTCATTGGTGGACTGGGGTGTATCCACAACTTTTTGTAGGCTTTGCCATTCAAGGGCATTGCTATTTGCAAATAACAGACTATGATGCAACCAGTCAGTATAATTTATAGGTTTGTCAAAGTTTTCGATTTCATGCCGAATCTTCACAAACTTCTAAGAAAGTAGAGGCAGTGCCACACACTTTAAAGTTGCTGGTGAATGCAGCAGGCCAGGCTCATGAGGACTGGCTCATGGACCTCCAGTTTCCTCCTCCTGAAGTCAATAAGCTCTTTGGTTTTTCTGACGTTGAGTGAGAACCATGTAGTTACCTGCTTACACTGAGACTTCAGCCTGAGTTCTCCAGCCAGAGGAAGTGTCCTCTTCCACCCTAGCAGTACATCCATGCTTTGGAGTTAGAGTTGTACAGCACAGGAACAAGCTCCCTGAGCTACCTGTCCTTGTATTTATCTATACCTAGTCCCATTGACCTTATCTGGTCTGTAGCCTTGTATCTAGATCATCATCATCATTATGTGCTGGGTCGTGTGACGTGGGAGATCATGATCTTTCCATGACCATGATAGTTCTTGGCAAATTTTTCTACAGAAGTGGTTTGCCATCGCCTCCTTCTGGGCAGTGTCTTTACAAGACGGGTGACCCCAGCCATTATCAATACTCTTCAGAGATTGTCTGCCTGGTGCCAGTGGTCACATAACCAGGACTCGTGATCTGCACCGGCTGCTCCCATGGTTTCACATGACCCTGATCGGGGGTGCTAAACTGGTGCTACACCTTGTCCAAGGGTGACCTGCAGGCTGGCAGAGGGAAGGAGCATCTTATTCCTCCTTTGGTAGAGACGTATCTCCACCCTGCCACCCAAGCACCCTTATACACCTTGTTGATTCCAGTGCTCTTCTGGAAGATTCTTGGGAGGCTTTACTTCCAGCATCTCCCCAGGTTGCATGTTCCAGATTCCTGACTACGGGTAATCCTGTCATAGGGTGAATTGTCTATGATGCAGTCTGTGGATTGGGAAGCAGCACACAGAAAATGCTGGAGGAACTCAGCAAGTCAGGCAGCATCTGTGGAGGGGAATAAACAGTCAGTGTTTTGAACGGAGAACCTTCATCAGTATTTTGCCTCTCCATCAATGCTGCTTGACTTGCTGAGTTCCTTTAGATCACACGACATGACATGCGAACAGAATGAGGCCATTCTGCCCCTCAAGTCTGCTATGCCATTCCATCATGGCTGATTTATTTCCCCTCTCAACTTCAATCTCCTGCCTTCTCCCCATAACCTTTGCTCTTATTAATCAAGAACCTATCAATGATTGCCCAAGTATACCCAGTGGCATAGCCTCCACAATGAATTCCACAGGTTCATCACACTCCAGTTAAGGAAATTCCTCCTTATTTTTGTTGTCTTTTTTTGTGGGATATGGGCTTATCTTATTATTTGATGTAGATGCTACAGATTTAAAGCAAGTGAGCTTAAATATGCAAGTAGTTTTTGCTATTTTGGCATCAGTCTAGGCCAGGGGTTCCCAACCTGCTTAATGGTATTGGTCCATGGCATTTAAAAAAGAAAGTTGGGAATCCCTAGTCTAAGCACTGTTTGTTCCCTCTCACCACGTCGTAGAGTCATAGAAAAAGTACAGCACAGAAACAGGCCCTTTGGCCCATCTAGTCTGTGCCAAACCATTTAAACTGCCTACTTCCTTTGACTTGCACCAGAAACATTGCCCTCCATATCCCTATTATCCATGTACCTATCCAAACCTTACTTAAACATTAAAATTGAGCTTGAGTGCACCACTTGTGTTGGTAGCTCATACCACACTCTCACAGCCATCTTGAGTGAAGAAGTTTCCCCTCATGTTCCCCTAAAACTTTTTACCTTAACCCTTTATCTATGATTGTAGTCCCACTCAGCCTCAGTGGAAAAAGTCTGCTTGCATTTATACCCCTCAATCAAATCTCCCCTCAATCTTCTACGTTCCAAGGAATACAGTCCTAACCTATTCAGTCTTTCCTTATAACTCGGGTCCTCCAGTGCCAGCAACATCCTTGTGCTCTTGGCTCTGACGCTCGGACCCTTTCTGCCTAGCCCCTGAGTGTTGTGTGGACTGGGGGAGGGGGTGGAGAGAACAGTCGTCTTCTGTTTTAATGGATTCTGTTGGGTTTCTTTGTTTTGTGGCTGTCTGTAAGGAGACAAACCTCAAGGTTGCATCAAGTATACATACTTTCATAATAAGCGTACTTTGAACTTTGAGAAGGCATGGAGAAATTCACTGTCGGGCATGTTAGCGTAGTGGTGAGTACAACGCTTTGCAGTACCAGCAACTCGGGTTCAATTCCCACCACTGTCTGTGAGGAGTCTGTATGTTCTCCCTGTGATTATGTGGGTTTCCTCCAGGTACTCTGGTTTCCAACCACAGTCCAAAGATGTGCCAATTGGTAGGTTAATTGGCCATTGTAAATTGTCCCGTGATTGGGCTAGGATTGAATCGGGGTGGGGGGGGGGAGGTTGCTGGGCGGTGTGCTTCGAAGGGGTTGAACTGCCTACTTCACACTCTATCTATCTGGATGCTAGCAGGGTGCTGAGACTCTCTCAGCTTGGAGAGGAGGGGAAGAAGCTGTTACCCAGCCTAACGATCCTTGTTCTTGTGTTGCGTTATAGTACAGGCTCAACAAATTACTAGAAGTTACAATTAAAAAAAATCAAATGAGAATCAGGTTTAATATCACTGCATAGGTCTAGAATTTTTTTTGTCTTTGCAGCAGCAATAATATATATATATATCTCCTATTTTAAAAAAAAGTATTCATTCTCTCCCCCCCCCCCCCACAAGTTTTCATGTTTTATAGTTTAACAACATTGAATCATCCAACTTCTAGTAAACTTTAGGTGACTGTGTCCACTACCCTGACATTCTCCTGTAAAGTGTCTTGATACGATTTTGATTTCATTATTCCCTCAACGACTGCAAGCTGTCCAGTCCCTGAGGCAGCAAAGCAGCCCCAAACCACGATGCTCCTTCCACCATGCTTCACGGCTGGGATGAGGTTTTGGTGTTGGTGTGCCTCCTTCCTGATGGTATTGGTTCTCTCCAAACAATGCAATCTGCATTTCTGCCAGAAAGTTCAACTTCTGTCTCATCTGTCCGCAGAACATTTTCCCAGAAGTGTTGTGGAATATCCAGGTGGTCTTTTCCAAACTTGAGACCTACAGCAATGTTTATTTGTTATGTTTTGGAGAGCAGTGTTTTGCTCTGTGGTCTCCTTCCACGAATACCATTCTTGTTCAGTGTTTCTCTTATAGTGGGCACATGAACAGAGACTGTAGCAAGTTCTAGCAATTTCCGCAGGTCATTTGCTGTTACCTATAGGTTCTTTTTACCTCCTTCAGCGTTGCATGTTGTGCCCTTGGTGTGATCTTCGCAGGATGCCCACTCGTAGGGAGAGTAGCAACAGTACTGAATTTCCTCCATTTGTGGACAACTTCTTACTGTAGTAATTCAACAAAAGTAGTGAGGTGGTGTTCATGGGTTCAATGTCCATTCAGAATATGATGGCAGAGAGGAAGAAGCTGTTCTTCAATCATTGATGGTGTGCCTTCAGGCTTCTGTACCTCCTTCCTGATGGTAGTCATGAATAGATAGTATGTCCTGGGTGGTGAGGGTCCTTAAAGTTGGACGTCACCTTGAGGTATCACTCCTTGAAGGTGCCCTAGAATTCATTTATATATATATATATAAAAAAAATGTAGTGAAGTTACATTTTCAAGGAGCGAGGCCTCAAAAAGACGGCGTCCATTCAAGAAGAATTGTGAGGTAGTGTCCATGATTCAGAAATCTCATGGCAACTGTATGCAATTTTGTGTACCTCTGTCAGTTCTCTCCATCCACTGCAGGTGGATTTAGACAGAGATGGGGGACATTGCCTTATCTAAGGGGATGGGCCGAAGGGCCTTTATTCTGTGCTGTGTCAGGAGAAAGATTGCAAGACGCAAAGGTATGTGGAAAGGGTGTTCCTCTAAGACCATAAGACTTAGGAGCAGAATTAGGCCATTTGGCCCATCAAGGCTGCTCTGGTGTCTCATCAAGGCTGATCCACTACCGTTTCATCATTGGCCCTCCCAGCCCCAATCTCCTACCTTCTCCTCTTTTCCCCTCATGTCCTGACCAGTCAAGAATCTATCGACCTCTGCCTTAAATATACCAAATGACTTGGTCTCCACAATCGCCTTTGGAATGAATTCCACCGATTCTTTAACCAGAGAGTGGTGAACTTCCTCCCCATCTCCGTTCTAAATGGACGCCTCTCTATTCTGAAGCTGTGTCCTCTGGTCTTGGACTTAAGAGGGTGAGCCCTGGTTCTAGTGAATTATGGTGGAGGCTTGAGGGGACTGAACAGCTAACTACTGCATCTTAGTTAAGAAATTGTAAACATTGGACTTTGTAAATCTCTCTGTTTGTGGAATAAGTAAATAAAATTTATGCCTTTTAGGATGTTTATTAAATAGCCAGTTGAGAATCTGGGGCCTGGTATTTACGGATCCGATTACTGAGTTACCTTAATTCTGATCTGGTAGCTGAGCGCCAGTAAACAAACTGCCAGAGGGACTCTGGTCAGGCAGCATCTGCAGAGGGAAATGGATATTTGGCAGTTCGGGTAGAGACCCGTCTCATGTCTCCCAGGGTCTATGCTGTTGGTCAGAACCCTTTTTGAGAGCTCGGGTTAAGGCTGACTTGGCTCATTAGGTGTAGGTGGGGAACTGGGATCATAATCGGGTTCATTGTAATGCCTTAAGATAAGATACAGGAGCAGAATTAGACTATTTCATCATGGCTGATTAATTTCCCTCTCAGCCCCAATCTCCTGCCTTCTCCTGCTATCCCTTCAAGTACTGACCAATCAAGAATCTATTAATTTATTCAATACACACAATGACTTGACCTCCACAACTGTCTGTGACAATGAATTCCACAGATTCATCATCCTCTGGCTAAAGAAATTCCTCCTTTTGTACCAATACTCTTCAGAGATTGTCTGCCTAGTGTCAATGGTTGCATAACCAGGACTTGTGATACGATCAATCTCTGCCTTAAGTATCCCCAGTAAGCTGGCCTCTACAGCTCTGCGTGGCAATGAATTCTACAGATTCACCACCCTCTGGCTAAAGAAATTCCTGCTCATCTCTGTTCTAAGTAGAGCCTCTCTATTCTGAGGCTGTGTCCTCTGGTCTTAGACATCCCCACCACAGGAAACACCCTCTCCACATCTACTCTACTGAGGCCTTTCAACATTCGACCGGTTTCAGTGAGGTCACCCCTCATTGTTTTGAATTTCTGTGAGAATAGAAGGGAGGTGGCCAGTATGAAGAAGTGGGGGGAAGAGTTGGAGCAAGTGCCTGCAGGTGATGGGTGGATCCAGGTAAAGAGAGGGCAGCAGGCAAATGGTTAATTGGTCTTTGTAAATTGTCCCGTGATTAGGCTAAGGTTTTTTTTAGTATGTCACACCAGACAGTCAGCCATTCTTGTCTGGCGCGTGGTATCAGGATTGGTCTCCTTTTGGATTAACTGGATCATGATATGAATGTTCCTGACTCGACCCTTGTTTTTTCACGAAGCCGATTGGCTAGCGCAAGGCTCAACCCGGCACGGATGGAAAGCATGCTCAGGGGGTGGCCTGACTTGGATTCGAACTCGGGAGCCTTCGCTCTGGAGTCTGGCGCTGATGCCATTGCGCCACCAGCCGGCCAAGGCTAGGGTTAAATGAGGAGATTACAGTGTGGTGCAGCTCGAAGGGCCAGAAGGACCCTGCTGTGTCTCAACAAAGAAATAAATACGATTTTTCTCTCCAGAGGTGTTTGAAGGTGGGAATGACTGTTACACTCTTGACCATCAGACATAACCCTGGGATTGGCTTTAACTGAAACAATTTGATGCCATTACTGAAAATACTCACATTCACACGTAGGAGCAGGTGATGGCCTCTTGACCCTTCCGTATGCTCTCCCATTCAGTCAGGGTGTGGCTGAAGCCTCAACTGTCTGTAGCCTCAACTGTCTATTCCTGTTTCCTCCTCATTCAAAGTACATTGATATCAAAGTATGTACTGTGCAGTATATGACCCTGAGATTCATCTTCCCATAGACAGCCACAAAACTAAGCAGTCCATTCAGAGAAAACATCAATTGCCCAACCGCAAGAAACAAGAACAAGTCATGCAAACAGGAAAAACTGAGTGAAAAACACAGAATATAAAACATTGAACCACTGAGTCATTGAAACAGTCCAGGAATGTTTAGCTTAGCTCAATTCAATTTGGTGCTCAGTCACCCCTGATCAAAATAGCAATTAAAAAAAAAAGTGGCAACCAGAAACACATCATAATATGAACTACAACCCGCAAACAGGTTTGATTAAACCTAGATGCAAGACTCCGGCACCATCTGGTGAGAGGGCATGACTGGTCAAACGCAGGCGCCTTCTTCCATCAGCAGTGACCGAGAGGGAGAGAGACCAGTCAAAAGCAGGCGGACAGCACTGAACAGCCGCTCAGCCTCTGCTCTCACCCTCGTGGGTTTCAGTCTTTGAAGTCGTAGTGAGCTCACTCGGATTGAGTATGATGTTCTCCTGATGGGTTGTCTATTGGTGGGACCTGGGGTGGCTGAAGAGGCTGATCTGGGATCCATGTATCTGGTGCAGTGGGGACAATTTTAGTGGTGGCCATGGTGACCTTTCACCGACTTGCTTTGAAGAGCTGATTTCCATCTGCTTTAAGAATATGCTAGACTCTGCTTTCCACCATCCCTTGAAGATGAGAATCTTGAAGACTCAACCCTCTGTGAAAACCCCATTTTTTTTTCTCCCCCATCTGTTTTAAATTTGCAAGAAGCCGCCCCCACTCAGCCTGAAGCCGGTGAAGACCTCTCACAAACATAGATCAAACAGTATAGCACAAGAACAGGCCATTCGGCCCATAGTGTTGTGCCGAACCATCTAAGAGGCAAATCAAGAACACCTAAATACACATCCCTCCTACCTACACCATGTCCATAATCCGTCCATCTTCCTTATGTCCATGTGTCTATCTAAATGTCACTTAAAAGCCTCTAATGTGTTTGCCTCTACCACCATAGCAGGCAGCGCATTCCAGGCATCCACCACTCTGTAAGGGGGGAAAAATCTCCTCACATCCTCCTTGAACCTACCCCCTCTCATCTTCAATACCCATTCTCTGGTTTTAGACATTTCAACCTTGGGAAACAGATACTCTCTGTCTACGCCTCTCATAAACTTGTAAACCTCTCAGCCTTCAGTGCTCCAGAGTAAACAACCCAAGTTTACCCAGCCTCTCATGATAGCACATGCCTTCTAAACCAGGCAGTATCCTGTTAAACCTCTTCTGCACCCTCTCCAAAGCCTCAACATCCTTCCTATAGTGGGGGAAACCAGAACTGTATGAAATACTCCAGACGTGGCCTAACCAGAGTTTTATAAAGTTGTAACATAACCTCTTGACTTTTGAACTCAATGCCTCGACTAGTAAAAGCAGCATTCCATAAACATTGTATGCTTCGATCCGGATGCTTTGATTATCCTGGCCAGCCTTGGTGTCGTAAGCAAGAGCTGAGGCGTCACGTTACAGCGTTGTGAAACATCCGGAGTACAGCGCACTCTGCTGGTCGTCACTCTGGCGTAAGGATGTGATTGCACTGGAGGGGCCGTGGAGGAGATTCTCTGGGGTCTTGCCTGTAAGAAGAGGCTGGAGATAGCATTTCCACTTTACAAAAGATGGAAAAATAAGCTTTAATTGTCACTTGTATGTCAAAGCAAACCATGAAATGTGTCGTTTGTGTTAACAACCAACATAGTCCTCGGGTGTGTGCTTAGCCCACTGCTCTACTCTGTCTATACGCATGACTGTGAGGCTGGGCATAGCTCAAATGCCATCTGTAAATTTGGTGATGATGCAACCATTGTTGGCCGAATCAATGGTTTGACAGGAGTGAGATATACCAGTCAGTTGAGTAGTGTTGTAGTAACGACAATATACTCTGTCAGTAAGACCAAAGAACTGGTTGGGGACTTTAGAAAGGGTAAGACGAGGTAACACACACCAGTCCTCATAGAGGGATCAGAAGTGGAGAGATTGAGCAATTTCAAGTTTCTGAGTGTCTGTATCTCTGAGGATCTAACCTGGTCCCAACATATCGATACAGCTATAAAGAAAGCAAGACAGCAGTTGTACTTTATTAGGAATTTGAGGAGATTTGGTTTGTCACCCAAAACATTCAAAAACTTCTACAGCTGTACCAGGGAGAGCATTCTGACTGGCTGCATCACTGTTTGGGCAGGGGTGGTTACTGCACAGGATCAAAGTAAGCTGCAGAAAGTTGTAAGCTCAGTCAGCTCCATCATGGGTACTAGCCCCCGTAGTGTCCAGGACATCATCGAGGAGCGATATCTCAGAAAGGTGGTGCCCTTCATTAAGGACCCCCACCACCCAGGACATGCCCCCTTCTCATTGCTACCATCAGGGAGGAGGTACTGAAGCCTAAAAACACACACTCAATGATTCAGGAACAGTTTCTTCCCCTCTAACATCTGGTTGTTCGATGGACATTGAACCCATGAACACTACCTCACTACATTCTTATTTCCATTTATTTTGCACTAATTTAACTTGTGTATATAATGAATATATATTTACTGTAATTCAGTTTATTTCTATTATGTATCGCAAAGACAGCAAATGCCAGTGATATTAAACCCGATTCTGATTCAGATGCTGGGGGCAGCCTGCAAATGTTGCCACACTTCTGGTGCCAATATAGCAAGCTCACAACTCACTGACCCTGACCCGAGCCCGCAGCTCACTGACCCTGACCCAAACCCACAGGTCACTGACCCGAGCCCGCAGCTCGCTGACCCTAACCCGAGCCCGCAGCTCGCTGACCCTAACCCGAGCCCGCAGCTCGCTGACCCTGACCCGAGCCCGCAGCTCGCTGACCCTGACCCAAACCCACAGCTCACTGACCCTAACCCGAGCCCGCAGCTCACTGACCCTGACCCGAGCCCGCAGCTCACTGACCCTGACCCGAGCCCGCAGCTCACTGACCCTGACCCGAGCCCGCAGCTCGCTGACCCTAACCCGAGCCCGCAGCTCGCTGACCCTAACCCGAGCCCGCAGCTCGCTGACCCTGACCCAAACCCACAGCTCACTGACCCTGACCGGAGCCCGCAGCTCGCTGACCCTGACCCAAACCCACAGCTCACTGACCCTAACCCGAGCCCGCAGCTCACTGACCCTGACCCGAGCCCGCAGCTCACTGACCCTGACCCGAGCCCGCAGCTCGCTGACCCTAACCCGAGCCCGCAGCTCGCTGACCCTAACCCGAGCCCGCAGCTCGCTGACCCTAACCCGAGCCCGCAGCTCGCTGACCCTGACCCAAACCCACAGCTCACTGACCCTGACCGGAGCCCGCAGCTCACTGCCCCTGACCGGAGCCCGCAGCTCGCTGACCCTAACCCGAACCCACAGCTCACTGACCCTGACCGGAGCCCACAGCTCACTGACCCTAACCCGAGCCCACAGCTCACTGACCCTGACCCAAACCCACAGCTCACTGACCCGAGCCCGCAGCTCACTGACCCTGACCCGAGCCTGCAGCTCACTGACCGGAACCCGCAGCTCACTGACCCTGACCCAAACCCACAGCTCACTGACCGGAGCCCACAGCTCACTGACCCTGACCGGAGCCCGCAGCTCGCTGACCCTGACCGGAGCCCGCAGCTCGCTGACCCTGACCCGAGCCCGCAGCTCGCTGACCCTGACCCGAGCCCGCAGCTCACTGACCCTGACCCAAACCCACAGCTCACTGACCGGAGCCCGCAGCTCACTGACCCTGACCGGAGCCCGCAGCTCACTGACCCTGACCGGAGCCCGCAGCTCGCTGACCCTGACCCGAACCCACAGCTCACTGACCCTAACCCGAGCCCGCAGCTCACTGACCCTGACCCAAACCCACAGCTCACTGACCCGAGCCCACAGCTCACTGACCCTGACCGGAGCCCGCAGCTCACTGACCCTAACCTGAGCCCGCAGCTCACTGACCCTGACCGGAGCCCGCAGCTCACTGACCCTAACCCGAGCCCGCAGCTCGCTGACTCTAACCGGTGCATCTTTGGATTGTGGGAGAAAAATGGAGCACTTGGAGGAAGCCCAGGCAGCCATGGGGAGAACCTGGCAGACAACGATGGGAACCAAATCCCAGTTGTAATCACTGGCTCTCTAAAGCATTATGCTACCGTGCTACTGCGTCACCCCAGGATTCCCCATCTCTGATCATGGAGCCGTGGCATTAACACTGCCGCTCTATTTTTGGTCTCTTGCCAAGGGGACCTCCCTTATTCAAAGTAAATTGATTATCAAAGTACATGTATGTCGCCATTTACAACCATGAGGTTCATTTTCTTGTGTGCAAACTCACTAAATCTACAGAACAATGATCATAACAGAATCAATCAAGACCACCCAACTCTAGTGTTTAACCAGTGTGCAAAAGATAACAAACTGTAGATACAAAAATAAATAATAATAAATAAGCAATAAATATCAAGAACACAAGATGAAGAGTTCTTGAAAGTGAATCCATAGGTTGTGGGAACATTTCAGTGATGGTGTGAGTGAAGTTATCCCCGCTGGTTTAAGAGCCTGATGGTTGAACAGTAACTATTCCTGAACCTGGTGGTGTGAGTCCTGAGGCTCTTGTACCTCCTTCCTGATGGCAGCAGTGAGAAGAGAGCATGACCTGGGGGGTGGGGATCTCTGATGATGGATGCTGGTTTCCTGCGATAGTGTTCTGTGTAGATATGGTCAATGTTTGGGAGGGCCGTATCCACTACTTTTTGTGGGAGTAAACCCAGGAGCTGAGTCAGTGTCCATCAAAGGTAATACCACTGAACGTCAAGGTGAGTTGGACATGGAGCACATGCGGAGGGGTTGGTGCAGACGCAGAATCTCAGACCTGCATCACAGCCTGGTATGGAAACACCAATGCCCTTGAATGGAAAATCCTGTAAAAGGTAGTGAATACAGCTCAGTCCATCACCATTAAAGCATTGCCCACCATAGATCATGTCTACGTGAAATGCTGTCAGAGGAAAGAAGCACAAGAATATAAGAAATAGAAGCAAGAGTAGGCCACCTGGCTGGTGGAGCCTGTTCTGCCATTCAATAAGATCATGGCTGATCTGGTCATGGACTCATCCCCAGCTACCTGCCTTTTACCCCATAACCTTTAATTCTCCTACTTCGCAAAAATCAATCCAACCTTGTCTTAAATATATTTACCGAGGTAGCCTTCATTGCTTCATTGGGCAGAGAATTCCACAGATTCACCACTCCCTGGGAAAAGCAGTTCCTCAGTACTGACCCCTGAGGCTCACCACTCACCACTGATTGCCACCCAGAGTAACACCCATGTATCCCAACTCTCTGCTTTCTATCAGTTAACCAATCCTGTATCCATGCTGATACATCACCCCCAACTCTTAATCCTTATCTTATGGGTAAGTCTTTCATGCAGCACCTTATCGAATACCTTCTGGAAAAGCAAGTAAATAATGTCCATCTGCTCCCCCCTATCCACTGCGCTTGTTATATCCTCAAAGAACTCCAGTAAGTTTGTTAAACAGGACAGCATCCATCATCAGAGAACACCCTCCTCCCCACGCCACTCAATCTGTGCTCTCTTCTCACTGCTGCTATCAGGAAAAAGGCACGAGTGCCTCAGGACTCACACCACCAAGTTCAGGAACAGTTATTTCCCCTCAACCATCAGGCTCTTGAACCAAAGCTGATAACTTCACTTGCCCCATCATTGAAATGTTCCCACAACCTATGGACTCACTCACGCTATGTATTGATTTGCTGCCACGTGATTGGCTGATTAGATATTTGCATTAACTAGCAGGTGTACAGGTGTACCTAATAAATTGGCCACTGAGTCTGCATACTTTGACAATAAATTTAATTTGAAATATGAATTTAAGATGTAGGGAAGGTTGTGGGAGGGGGAAGGGAAGTGGATAGGACGAAGGAAACTTCTCTGATGTTCTGTTGGGATAGTTTGCCATTTGACCCAATGTTAATCCTGCGTGTCTCAGCCCCTGACAAAGCCACTTTAACCCCAGTGACCACACCGTGACAGTGTGAATGAATGACATGTATTTTAGTTGAATTGTTGTTTGAGGGCACTTTCCACCATCTGCGTTCCTCCGATCCTAACTCCTGAGTAATCTCTGTGCCGTCACTTGTGGTCTCTGGAATTCCCTCAACGAACCTCGGCTGCTGCTTTCCTTCTCAAGGCCTGAACCTGTTGACTCCTCCGGGATTTGTTTAAAGCTCTTGTAAAATGCCATCTGCTTCATTAACAGGACTAATGCAAGTGGACATTGATGGTGGAAACTTAAAAATTATTGGGGTGACCATGTGATCACTTATGTTTGAGATAAATATGGTTAACAAGGCACCTGCCTCTGTGTAGATCTTTCTGTCTCTCTCTGTTTGTCTGTGTGTCTCTCTCTCTCCATCTGTCTCTGTGTGTGCCTCTCTCTGCCTTTGTCTCTGTCTCTCTGTCTCTCTCTCTCTCTCTCTCTCTGCCACTGTCTTTCTGTCTCTGTGTGTGCCCCTTTCTGTATTTGTGCGTGTATGTGTCTCCCTCGAGAGAGGAGGGGACAAAGTGGGACTGATCTTTGTCTAGTCCAGTAATACAATTATTTTTCGATATGGCTTCTCCAACATTACGGATTTTGTTTGGTGTTTGGCCGGGTTTAGTCTTCCTTCAGGTAATGATTAACAGGTAACAGTGGTGTAGTGTTAACTTGACTGTGGGTTCCATGGCTGACTGCTCACAGGAGCAGTAGGGTTAACGGGACTCGGTGAATTTGGCAGCTGGGATTCTCACCGGACCTTTGACTTCAGTCAGGAGCAGTGGTGGGGGAGTGTGAAAGTTATCACTGTCTCTTCAAAGATAGCACAAAGAGAGACTTTTTCCCTGTTAGGGACCATGTTTTGGTTGGTGTCAGAGGTAAATCTGTGGACTCAAAGACTGTCAGTTTCTCTGTTGCGTTTTCATTTTTCCTTTCTTACTCTCCTGTCAGCCTGGCTGTCATCTCTAACTGTGACTCTCTCTTTAACTATCCCATCTCGCACCCCCATCCCATCTCGCCCCCTCACCCTTCGCTCTTTCGCACGCGCTCTTGACTTGAACTGTAACTCTTTAATCTCTGGACCTCCTAGCGCCTGACCTGGTGATGTCAGCCCGTGTACCGTTGTTGCTTGTGTGACGTTTCTGTCCGTTCACCGATATTCCTGACGGCCTGTTGAGTTAGGTGCCTGTTGCTTAGGTTTCACTGATGTACTGATGTTCTCTGCTCCTCTCTCTCTCCCTCAGCTAACCTGGCGCCCGGTACCGACCAACGTGAGCTGAGGGACCTGCTCTGAGCGGACTCCTGCCGGCCGCCATGCCGCCCCGCCCATCGTCGGGGGAGCTCTGGGGCCTCCACCTGATGCCCCCCCGCATCCTGGTGGACTGCTGCCTGCCCAACGGGATGATCGTCACGCTGGAGTGCCTGCGGGAGGCCACATTGATCAGCATCAAGCACGAGCTCTTCCGCGAATCCCGCAAGTATCCGCTCTTCCACCTCCTGCAGGTCAGTTGCTTGGGATAGGGAGGGCAAGAGGGGGAGCGTCCTTCTGCCTCATCATTGGCTGTCGCTCTCGGAGGTTGGGAGAATCCGCCTGCCCATTGGGTTGGAGGGAGGGTCGGGGAGGGGGCGAGCACACGGGAGTAAGTTTGACATGGGAGGGCGTAGGTCTGAATCCCGCTGTAGGGCACAGGAATCCAGGCACTGTTCCGTGTGTGATGTATATGCTTCCTCTTGAATAGTATGATTAGATTAGATTATGAGGACACTCAGTCCTCGTTTATTGTCATTTAGAAATGCATGCATTAAAAAATGATACAACGTTCCTCCAGAATGATATCACAAGAAAACACAGGACAAACCAAGACTAAAACTGACAAAACCACATAATTATAGCATATAGTTACAACAGTGCAAAGCAATACCATAATTTGATAAAGAGCAGACCATGGGCACGGTAAAAAAAAAAGTCTCAAAGTCCCGATAGACTCATCATCTTACGCAGGCAGCAGAAGGGAGAAATTCTTCCCGCCATGAATCTCCAAGCGCTGCGAACTTGCCGATGCAGCACCCGACCGCAGCGGACTCTTGAGTCCGTCTGAAAACTTCAAGCCTCCGACCAGCCCCTCCGATACAGCCTCTCCGAGCACCATCCCCTGCCGAGCGCTTCGACCCTGCCCTGGCCACTGAGCAACAAGCAAAACCAAGGACTCGGGGCCTTCCCCTCCGGAGATTCTGGGTAGCAGCAGCAGTGAAGCAGGCATTTCAGAAGTTTCTCCAGATGTTCCTTTGTGCTGTCACATCCGTCTCCATCAAATCAGGATTGTGCACGGCACCCTACTTGACAAATAACAGACATCACCACCAGAGTGGCCGCTGCGAGCTGCGTCGCGCCGCCATCTTCTCCTCCCGCCTTTAGTAGGAGGCCATTCACACTATGTGTCAGCTCACATAATACTCTCATTACCCCTTCCTCTCGATTTTCCTTGTAACATTTTCAACCCATCGTCCCATCAACTGTCCCACCAGATTCCACCACTCAGCTGCGGATTAGGGGCAATGGTGTTTGTCCATCGTGTCTTGATGGAACAGGAGTCCTGAGCGGGAGAGTTTTTAAAGTGGAAAAGCCATTGTACTGGGCCAGTTCCAGTCTCTCGATCTCAGAAGTCCAGGTCCAGTGGTACGAACAAGCGTCACAAACTGGGGTCTACCTTGGTTGCAGTGGATGACCGTGACGTCTCTGTGCCTTGTCGTGCCCTTCACTCTCCACGGAGCGTGACCTACCACTTTCCTGGTCATTGGATCTCTCCGTAGATCTCACCCGCCCAGTCTGCCAGAGCTGAATTTTCCTGCTAGGACAGGCATGCCCCTATCTCACTGGGGGAAGAGGCCTGTCAGCTACCCTCGCTTGGTTTAACCCACCTGTCGGAGCGGTGTACCGGGGTACGGCAGCTGTCGCAGGCAACCATTATGCTCAGTTAACCAATGACTCTGCACGTTGGTGATGTGGGAAGAAAACTAGCATCTGGGAACCTCCAGGGAGAATGTCTGAGGGGAGGGATACGGTGATGGGGGTCGGGGGAGACGGAGAGGGGCACTGCAGGAAGCAGGGATCAAACCCGGAATTCTGGCACTGTGAGTCTGTGGCTCTACCTGCTGCCCTGCAGAACTGGGACAACTACACCAGGCTGCTTTACGGGTGGGGCCCTTACACAACAACTTCAAAGAGCCGTAACATTTGGCTTTCCTGTCGATTGGCCTTAACGACCCAACCGGTTCTTTTGGGGGAAGAAGCCTGCTGGCTTTACCTCGGCCAGGCCTGCGCACGATTCCAGTCCAAGACCAGTTCGGCTGGTGTCTGACAAAGAACTGATTCTTAAAACTCAAGGAACATCCTCATCATCCTCTTAGGGATGTAGTTGGTGGCCTTTCTGTTGTAGCCCATTCAGGGTACCTGCTAGCATTCTGTCCTGAGTGAGTGGCTCATGGGATGGTGCGCCCAGCGTTGCCAGTGACCAGTCACTACCTATTCTACCTTGGGCAGGTGAGAGGCCCCTGCGAGAGGACTTAACCGATCAGCTGTCTTGTCTCTCCCTCCACAGGACGAGTCCTCGTACATCTTCGTGGGAGTGACCCAGGAGGCCGAGAGGGAGGAGTTCTATGACGAGACGAGAAGGCTCTGTGACCTTAGGCTCTTCCAGCCTCTGCTGAAGGTGATTGAGCCGGTGGGAAACAGGGAAGAAAAGATTCTCAACCGTGAGATAGGTGAGCGTCTGCAGAGAGGACCTCACGCACAACGCACAGACTAACTGGCCCACGGTGGTGCTTATGCTCACACTTCTCCCCCAACCCCACTCCACCCAAACTCTGCAACCATCGCCTTCTGACCCCCTCTCTTGGGTAGTGGGATTAGTTTGTGGACTGATACAGGTCTGTGGGGAGAGAGTGGGACAGTGGGATTAGTTTGGAGACTGATACAGGTCTGTGGGGAGAGAGTGGGGCAGTGGGATTAGTTTGTGGACTAACACAGGGCTGTGGGGAGAGAGTGGGACAGTGGGATTAGTTTGGGGATTGACTTAGCTGTGGGGAGAGAGTGGGGCAGTGGGATTAGTTTGACAGAAAAGGTGTCCACCCAAGGATATTTGCTGGGTCTGGGTGACCAAGGCCATGGAGCCACACAGCACAATTTGTCCATTAGGCCCATCTTCCATGCTAACCCTTCCCATCTACACTAAATCCCTTTTGCCTGTTTTAGGACCATATCTGACTCTGCCTATTCTAGTATCTCTTAAACAATGCTTCTATCGTATTGCCCCGTATGGCGCAGTCCAGTGAGCGCTGCAGGCAGAATGTTTTCCTTTATTTGTTTTTTTTTTTGGGGTCTGTGCTTCACAGGCAAAGCCAGCATTAACGCCCCATCACTAACTGCCCTTGGAGGGGGATGAGCTGCCTAACCCCCATCTTGATCTGCAACCACCCTTGTGGTGAAGCTGCTTTCCTGGGCTTGGAGGTCTGAGGATTCGGTCAGTTGTGTCCACATCAGCGTGTTGGGAACTGACTGAGACGTGGACCACAGAAACGTGCCCTTCAAAATGGAAGTCTCCGGAAAGTAGTGGACACAGCCCAGTCCGTCACACGAAATGCCCTGCCTACCAGTTTATATATATACACACACACACATGTATATCTAACACATTGAACTACTGCTGCAAAGACAACAAATTTCAGAACTTATACTGGTGATATTAAAGCTGATTCTGATTATATTGGAAAGTTTGTGGGTGAAAATTCTGTGGTTAACCTCTTGCTGTCTGGAAACGACATGGCTGCTCTTCACACAGGATGGGCGAGATCCGAATTGGCATCTGTGGGCGGAGGGCAGTTACCACCACCACCCCCTGCCACTCGCGTGACCCTCCCCTTCCTGCCTTGTAGGCTTTGCGATTGGGATGCCGATCTGTGAGTTTGAGCTGGTGAAGGACTCCGAGGTGCAGGACTTCCGACGCAACATCCTGAGCGTCTGCAAGGAAGCGGTGGAGCTGAGGGATGCCAGCGGGCCGCAGAGCCAGTCGCTCTACGTCTACCCCCCCAATGTGGAGTCCTCCCCCGACCTGCCTAAGCACATCTACAACAAGCTGGATAAAGGTGAGGGGAGAGTGGGGCATGCAGGGGCAGGGGTATTTAGTCGTTCATTTTTTTGGGATACAGCGTGGAATAGGCTATTCCAGCCCTTCGAGCCGCACCACCAGCAATCCCCCAATTTAACCCTAGCCTAACCACAAGACAACTTACAATGACCAATTGACCTACCAGCTGGTACATCTTTGGACTGTGGGAGGAAACCAGAGCACCTGGAGGAATCCCACACGGTCATGGGGAGAACATACAAACTCCTGACAGGCAGCGGTGGGAATTGAACCTAGTCACTGGTACTGTAAATCAGGGGTCCCCAATGTTTTGTGCAGTGCGGACTGGTTTAATATTGACAATATTCTAGCAGACCGGCCAACCCGGGGGGTGTTCAAGTAGGGTTAAACTCACCTTAACATGTCGTTTACAGTTAGGGTTGCCAACTTTCTCACTCCCAAATAAGGGACAAAAGTAGCAGTCAAATCCCGGGACACTTTACCCCGGGAAAGACTACCGTGACCATGAAGCCTTACGTGGGCACCTGTGTGCGCATATGTGTATGTGGCGATATTTTCCCCCCACAAATTGGTTTTGCCTTCATCTTCCTGACTATACATACATTTATTTTTACTTTATATAGGCTGTGTATTTATTACATCATTCCTGCTTTTACTTTATTTTGCTATTTATTTTTGGTTTTATGTGTTATTTGGTATGATTTGATAGTTTTTTTTTGGGTCTGGGAACGCTCAAAAATTTTTCCCATATAAATTAATGGTAATTGCTTCTTCGCTTCATGCCATTTAGGTACGAAAGGTTTCATAGGAACGCTGTACCTTAGCGGGGGAAATACGGGACAAGGGCGGTCCCATATGGGACAAACCAATTTAGCCCAATATACAGGATGTCCCAGCAAATACGGGACAGTTGACAACCCTATGTTCAAGTTCAACAGTGCGTGACAGGGAATGAGGAAAGGTGCAGCTGACTCATATCGTTTCCTCGCGGCCCGGTAGCACATGCTTTGCGGCCCGGTGATTGGGGACCGCTGCTGTAAAGCGTTTGTGCTAACCACTATGCTACCAAGCCACGGGGCAGCCTAAGTCAGTGGTTTGGGGTGCAGTGTGCTTTAAGAGGCAGAGGGAGAGAGGAAGGTGTAGGTTTAAGGAGGAGGGAAGATGGAGAACTGGAGGGGGAGAGGGGTTTTAGAAGGAAGAAGCAGAGGGGTTTTAGGGTAGGTTTGACAGGTGGGGGGAGGGGATAATGAGAGACTTGATGGAAGGAGGAAGCCAAACATGAGGCGGCATGATAGTGTTGTGGTTAACACATCACTTTACAACGTTAGCGATCGCTGATAGAGGTTTAATTCCCGACTGTCTGTAAGGAATTTGTACGTTCTCTCCAGGACTGTGTGGGTTTCTTCCGGGTGCTCTGGTTTCCTCCCAAATTCCAAGGACAAATGGTGGGGTTAGTGAGTTGTAGGCCTGCTATGATGCCGGCACCTATGAGCTGCCCAGTACTATTCTCGCTGAGGTGTTTTGTTGCAAAACAACGTATTTCACTGTATGTTTTGATGTACATGTGGCAAATAAGGCCAGCCTATTTTTCCTAAAAACACTTTGTACGTAAATGCGGTTTATTGTCGCCATATGTTCTGCGAAATGTCGGGGGCCATTGCTGGGCGGGGTGGTTTGAAGGACTGGAAAGCTCTGTTTCATTTGGTATCTCAATCAAACAATCAATAACTAACTAACTAACTAACAACATCGAGAAACAAATAGTGACAGAAACAGCACCGCAGTTAGCGCAACCCTGACACAGCTTGGGGCGTCGGAGTTCAGAGTTCAATTCCGACGTCATCTGTAAGGAGTTTGTATGTCCTCTCTGTGACTGCGTGGGTTTCCTCCGGGTGCTCCAGTTTCCTCCCACAGTCCAAAGACGTACTGGTTGGTAGGTTAATTGGTCATTTGTAAATTGATTAGGCTAGGGTTAAACCAGGATTGCTGGGCTGTGCAGCTCGAAGCGCTGGAAGGACCTGTTCTGTGCTTTATCTCAATAAATAGATAAAAGGTTATAAAGGGAGTGCAGTGCAGGGACAAAATAAAGTGTAAGGACCACAACAAGGTTGACTGTGAGATCAGGAGTTCTTTATGGTACAAGAGTCTTATAACAACAGGGTAGAAGCTGTCCTTGAGCCTGGTGGTACAAGCTTTTGGGCTTTTGTATCTTCTGCCCAAATGGAAAGGAGAGATGAGAGAATGTCCGGGCCTGATTATTCTGTCTGTTCTCCCAAAGCAGCAAGAGGTGTAGACAGGGTATGGACGTCCATAGAGGGGAGGCTGGTTTCTGTGATGTGCTGAGCTGTGTCCACAACCTGCAGCAGCTGCCTGTGGTCACAGGCAGGGCAGCTGATGTCCCAAGCCTTGATGAATTCTGTAAAAGGAAATGTTGAGGGTCGTTGTTAATGTAGAGGTTCCCCCCTCCCCCCAGCTTACAGCCCCTAATATGAACGGGTGTTCGGGAGATGGGGGGGCGGATTTGCCGGCTGCTGTAAGGTCTGCCGGTATCTCCTGGATGGGAACTTGGTTCACGGCCGTTTTACTGATGTGCAGACTACTCTAAGGTTAGAAACATCTCTTCAGAACGGAGCCCTACTGTGGAGATGGGAGGCTTTCTAGTTTGTGACCTCTCTCCCCACTCCTCATGTCCAAACTGGATGCATATCCCATAGTTGCTGTTTGGGCAGATTAGGGTCCATAAGACATAGCAGCAAAATTAGGCCATTCGGCCCATCGAGTCTGCTCTCATTCCATCATGGCTGATCCATTGTCCCCATTCTCCTGCCTTCTCCCCATAACCTTTCACGCCCTGACGAATCAAAAAAGTATCAATCTCTGTCTTAAAGATACACAACGCTTTGGCCTGCACAGTGGCCTGTGGCAATGAATTCCACAGATTCACCTTAAGAAATTTCTCCTCATCTGTTCTAAATGGACAGGGGGTATGGTGGTGGTACACTTTTGGTTGTCCAGGGGTGTTAGCCCCTCTTCAGTACAACAAGTTACCTGGGGCCTGACAAGCCACTGCCTGTTGGCACCTTGCTCTCCTGTAGACTAAAGGGCAAAGCACCTCACCTACCTCGCCCCAAAATAAATCTGCTTGTAAATACTTTGGCTCTGAGGTGTTTGTGAGATCTCCACGCCCAGACTAGCCTTTGTGCCCGGGCGGAACAATGGCGTAGTGGTTTGGGTTGCTGCCTCACGGCTTCGGAGACCCAGGTTCAATCCTCACCTCTGACTCTGTGTGTGTGTGTGTGTGTGTGTGTGTGTGTGTGTGTGTGTGTGTATATATATATATATATATATATATATATGAGTTTGCGTGTCCCACAGAATTGTGAGCTCCAAGAGGACCACAACCTTGTAGGGTTTGGAGGCTTGCATGCCTCAATGACCTGGAAAGCAATGTTGGCTGGAGTCAGGGCCTTGTGTTTTGGCTCTTGAGTCACCCATGCTGAACAGGTCAAAGGGTAGAGGCCACAGATTTAAGAGTGGTCCACTGATCACTGGAAGGTTCACAACCCTGACTGGTAAAAGAAAATTGTTACGGAAACACCAATGAAGAATCTTTCTACATCTGAGTGTGATGGTATTCCTGAGTCTCCACCTTAGTGAAAACTAAGAGGAAGCTAGTGGCACGATGCAGGAAGCCCTGAACACCACCAGAGATGGAGGACCTTCATTGCTGCCCTAAACACCAACAGTGTAATGGGCAGGATACATATCCTGTATATATGCCACCCTCTACTGGGGTTCATATACAAACTTGGCTCGTTAGCTAACTCTGCTAACAGCCACGAGATTCAGCAGTGGGAAGGCCACCTTTCATGAACAATATGCGTCTAGGGTCGGTATGATTTGGGTTCCACCAACAGGAACGTCAGGATGTTCGGGGAGGAACATTGATTGTGGTGACTGCTGTGTAAATACTGCCCCATACACAGTTATTGTTCTCTCGAAAATGACAGACCTTATGCTGGCATAGAATTAAAATGGAAGCATATTGACAGATATTTCAACTTTAACAATTGGTTAATAGGAAAAAGAAAAGGAGAATAAAGGGGGCCCATTACAGTTAAACCAGTCTAGTGTTGGAGCTCGTTTCTGGAGTAGTCGGGTGTGTCACTTTACTCACGCATGGAACCCATGTTCTATGTGAAGACACCAGTCATAGTTCGACCTTCCCTCGAAGACCATCTTGAACAAACCTGATAACCCAGGAATATTGGCCCTTCCTCCTTGGAACCATTCGTCTGCACAAAGCACTTCTTAGAACAGGGACTCTCCTTTGAACGGCATTTGGTGGGTGTCTTCCTCTGTGCCCCGCTCTGCAGCTCCTGTTGAAAGATCGAAACCAGACTATCCTTCAGAAATCCGATCCCGCTCAGCTCTCTAGAGTTTACAGATGGGTTCCTGTGCATCTGCTTTTAAACTTTCCTCCTCTCAGTTTAAGCCTCTAGTATTTGATAATTCTACCCTGGGGGAAAAAAGACTCTGACCATCTACTCTACTCGTGTCTCTCATAATTTGATAAACTTCTCTCAGGTCTGCCGTCAGAGCAAACAACCCAAGTTTGTCTAACCTCTCCTGATAGCACATGCCCTCGAGTCTAGGTTGCATCCTGCGTGAACAACATTCAGAACAGTAGATTTAGGACAGAGGTAGGGAGGACACAAGAAATCCTGCAGATGCTGGAAATCTTGAGCAACTCACAGAAGTACTGGAGGAACTCGGCAGCATCTATCCAGGGAATAAACAGTTGGCACTTCGGGCCAGAATCCTTCGTCAGGACTGGAAGCCAGAATGGCGAGGAACTTCTTTCCGGAGAGAGTAGTGAATCTGTGCAATTCCCTGCTCAGGGAAGCAGTAGAGGCTTCCTCATTAAATACATTCAAGAAGCAATTGGATAGATGATTGCAAAGCGGGGAAATGAAGGGCCAGTGGGACAGGACAGGTCGGTAGAGCCGAGTACACGGGCATGATCTTACTGACAGGTTTGGAAAGGTCAGGTACAACCCGGGCCCATGGCGGGGTCCAGGCCAGAGTGTCAGGGTCTGGGCTGTAGAGTGAGGAATGACCCGATGTTTGGACAATCCAAACACTAGACTGGATGGATTGTAAAGGGCGGGTGTTGGACATCTTCTGTTCGCTGCTTTGCGACATTTGCCCTGCTCTCTGCAGCACTGAGGCCGGTGCTGTGGGCCTGCTCCGGGCTTCGTGTCTGCGAGCTGCGTTTCACCCCGCTCCCGAGGCTGAGGCCACGGCCTTGCTGTGGTGGCTCCGGCCTTCGGGTCTATGGACTCATTTTCGTTCCAAAGCTGTTGCTGGCACAATTTGTGTTTTTTTTTCCCTCCTCTCTCTCTGCGCGTTATGTGTTGGTCTTTTTTTAGAGGGTTCTTTCAGGTTTCTTGCTTTGTAGCTGCCTGTAGGGAGACAAATCTCAAGGTTGTATAGTTTATACACACTTGATACTTTGTACTTTGAGATGGAGCTGGACCACGGCCGACTCCTCCTAGTTGTTACAGTTTTATGGACAACTTCAGCGCCACCACTTTGTGTTCCAGAAACCTTCCAAGTGTCAGGATGGGGGTAGGCTGCCTTTTCCAAGATTCATGATTGTTTGTCATTCTTCAGAACATGACTGTAGCAAAATGGTTGTTAATCTGGTTCTAATACAGCTTAGAAAAACGCAATCAACATAAGAAAACCCACATATTTATATTTAATATAAAAAGAAAGCAATCCTATAAAACACAGTGTACTAGTTGTGTGTGGATGCACTTACACTCAGTGGCCACTTTATTAGGTATATCATCATCATCAGGTGCCGTGCCCAGTTTGAGCTTTGCCATGGCCCACACACTCCTGTTTCGGGTCAAGTGGATCAATTCATTGGTATTCATTTCCAGTTCTCTGGCTGCTGTCTCCATCATCATTTGTCTTTGTCTTCCTCTTGCTTTCTTCCCTTCAGTCTTTCCCATAGTTACCGTGCATTCTAACTCCTCTTTCCCAATCACATATCCAATGAAGTTACGTTGCCTTTTCATGATCTCATACATTATTTCTCTTTTTGTGTTTGCTCTGTTCATGACATCCTCGTTAGATATTCGTTTCGTCCATGATATTCTTTGCATCCTCCTCAAAAACCACATCTCTGCTGCTACAGTTCGTTTCCTCATGTTATTAGATGTTGTCCAACTTTCTGAGCCATATAACATAACTGGATAAACATAGTATTTCAGTGCTGTGAGGTGGATTGTCATGCCTAGTTTAGTGTTGGTCAGTATACTCTTCATTCTCATAAAGGTGTCTTTTGCCATCCCTATTCTTCTTTTGATGTCCAAGTCGCACCTGCCATCTGATGTCACCCAGCTTCCTAAGTAGCAAAAGTTCTGTATTTGTTTTATGTCTTCCCCATTTATTCTCAGCCTGCAAAATAGGATTCTCCTTCTTTCTGGATATCACAAGACCATAAGACAAAGGAGCAGAAGTCGGCCATTCGGCCCATCTTATCATGAGCTGATCCATTCTCCCATTTAGTCCCACTCCCCCGCCTTTTCACCATAACCTTTGATGCCCTGACTACTCAGATACCTATCAATCTCTGCCTTAAATACACCCAATGACTTGGCCTCCACTGCTGCCCGTGGCAACAAATTCCATAGATTCACCACCCTCTGGCTAAAAAAATTTCTTTACATTTCTGTTCTGAATGGGCGCCCTTCAATCCTTAAGTCATGCCCTCTCAGACTAGATTCCCCCATCATGGGAAACAACTTTGCCACATCCACTCTGTCCATGCCTTTCAACATTCGAAATGTTTCTATAAGGTCTCCCCTCATTCTTCTAAACTCCAAGGAATACAGTCCAAGAGTGGACAAACGTTCCTCATATGTTAACCCTCTCATTCCCGGAATCATTCTAGTGAATCTTCTCTGTACCCTCTCCAACATCAGCACATCCTTTCTTAAATAAGGAGACCAAAACTGCCCCCAGTACTCCAAGTGAGGTCTCACCAGCGCCTTATAGAGCCTCAACATCACACCCCCGCTCCTATACTCTATTCCTCTAGAAATGAATGCCAACATTGCATTCACCTTCTTCACTACCGACTCAACCTGGAGGTTAACCTTAAAGGGAATCCTGTACGATTCCCAAGTCCTGTTGCATCTCTGAACTTTGAATTCTTTCCCCATTTAAATAATAGTCTGCCCGTTTATTACTTCTGCCAAAGTGCATAAACATAAACTTTCCAACATTGTACTTCATTTGCCACTTCTTTGCCCATTCTTCCAATCTATCCAAGTCTCTCTGTAGACTCTCTGTTTCCTCAGCACTACCAGCCCCTCCACCTATCTTCATATCATCAGCAAACTTAGCCACAAAGCCATCTATTCCATAATCCGAATTGTTGATGTACAATGTAAAAAGAAGCGGCCCCAACACTGACCCCTGTGGAACACCACTGGTAACCGGCAGCCAACCAGAATAGGATCCCTTTATTCCCACTCTTTGTTTCCTGCCAATCAGCCAACGCTCTATCCACGTATGTAACTTTCCCGTAATTCCATGGGCTCTTATCTTGTTAAGTAGCCTCATGTGTGGCACCTTGTCAAAGGCCTTCTGAAAATCCAAATATACAACATCCCCTGCATCTCCCTTGTCTAGCCTACTGGTAATTTCCTCAAAAAATTGTAATAGGTTTGTCAGGCAGGATTTTCCTTTAAGGAATCCATGCTGAGTTCTGCCTATCTTGTCGTATGCCTCCAGGTACTCTGTAACCTCATCCTTGACAATCGACTCCAACAACTTCCCAACCACCGACGTCAAGCTAACAGGTCTATAATTTCCTTTTTGCTTCCTTGCCCCCTTCTTAAATAGCGGAGTGACATTTGCAATCTTCCAGTCTTCCGAAACCATGCCAGAATCTATCAACTTTTGAAAGATCATCGCTAATGCCTCCGCAATCTCCACAGCTACTTCCTTCAGAACACGCGGGTGCATTCCATCTAGTCCGGGTGATTTATCTACCTCTAGACTATTCAGCTTCCTGAGTACTTTCTCAGTTGTAATTGTGACTGCGCACACTTCTCTCCCCTGCCACCCTTGAGTGTCCGGTATACTGCTGATGTCTTCCTCAGTGAAGACTGATGCAAAATACTCGTTCAGTTCCTTTGCCATCTCCTTATCTCCCATTACAATTTCTCCTGCATCATTTTCTATCGGTCCTATATCTACTCTCACCTGTCTTTTACTCTTTATATACTTGAAAAAGCTTTTAGTATCCTCTTAGATATTATTTGCTAGCTTCCTTTCATAGTTAATCTTTTCTCTCTTAATGACCTTCTTAGTTTCCTTTTGTAAGGTTTTAAAAACTTCCCAATCCTCTGTCTTCCCACTAATTTTTGCTTCCTTGTATGCCCTCTCCTTTGCTTTAACTTTGGCTTTGACTTCTCTTGTCAACCACTGTTGCATCCTTTTTCCATTCGAAAATTTCTTCTTTTCTGGACTATACCTGTCTTGCACATTCCTCATTTCTCACATAAACTCCAGCCACTGCTGCTCTGCTGTCTTTCCCGCCAGTGTCTCTTTCCAGACAACTTTGGCCAGTTCCTCTCTCATGCCACTGTAATTTCCTTTACTCCACTGAAATACCGACACATCAGATTTCAGCTTCTCTTTTTCAAATGTCACAGTGAACTCAATCATGTTATGATCACTGCCTCCTAAGGGTTCCTTCACCTCAGTCTCTCCAATCACCTCCGGTTCATTACACAATACCCAATCCAGTACAGCCGATCCCCTAGTGGGCTCAACAACAAGCTGTTCTAAAAAGCCACCTCGCAGACATTCTACAAATTCTCTCTCTTGAGATCCAGTGCCGACCTGATTTTCCCAATCCACTCGCATGTTAAAATCCCCCACAATTATCATAACATTGCCCTTCTGACAAGCCTTTTCTATTTCCTGTTGTAATTTGTAGTCCACATCCCTGCAGCTGTTTGGAGGCCTATAAATAACTGCCATCAGGGTCCTTTTACCCCTGCTATTTCTTAGCTCAACCCATAAAGATTCTGCACCTTCCGATCCTGTATCACCTCTTTCTAATGATTTAATATCATTTCTTACCAATAAAGCCACGCCTCCCCCTCTGCCTACCTTCCTATCCTTCCGATACACCGTGTATCCTTGGACATTCAGCTCCCAGAGACGTGCATCCTTTAGCCACGTCTCAGTGATGGCCACAATATCATACCTGCCGATCTGTAGCCGTACGACAAGATCGTCCACCTTATTCCTTATGCTGCGTGCATTTAAGTATAACACCTTAAGACCAGTATTTGATACTTTTTGCTTTGATTTCACTGCAACTTTATTGCATTGCAACTCATCCCAATGGCTACAAATTTGCCCCATCACCTGCCTGTCTTTCCTGACATCTTTATTGCTCACTATCTTAGATTTATTTCTGTTTTCCCCTTCCTCCGCTCCGTCATTCCGGTTCCCGTCCCCCTGCCAAATTAGTTTAAACCCTCCCTAACAGTTCTATTAAACTTTCCCGCCAGGATATTGGTCCCCTTCGGGTTCAGGTGTAACGTGTCCTTTTTGAACAGGTCATACTTCCCCCAGGAGAGATCCCAATTATCCCAAGAATCTGAAGCCCTGCCCCCTACACCAGTCTCTCAGCCACGCATTCGTCTGCCTGATCCTGCTATCCTTGCCCTTGCTAGCACGTGGCACAGGTAGCAATCTCGAGATTACTACCCTGGAGGTCCTGCTTCTCAGCTTCCTTCCTAACTCCTGGAAGTCTCTCTTCAGGACCTCCTCCTTTGTCCTATCTATGTCATTGGTACCAACATGTACCAAGACAACTGGCTGCTCACCCTTCCCCTTTAGAATACCCAGGACCCGATCTGAGACATCCCGTACCCTGGCACCTGGGAGGCAACACACCATGCGGGTATCTCTGTCAGGCTCACAGAATCTCCTGTTTGTTCCCCTGACTATGGAATCCCCCACGACTACCGCATTTCTCTTCACCTTCCTTCTCTCCTGCACAACAGTGCCAGGCTCAGTGCCAGAGACCCGGTCACTGTGGGCGTCCCCTGTCAGGTCATCCCCCTCAACAGCATCCAGAACAAGATATTTGTTGCTGAGGGGGACAGCCACAGGTGTGCTCTCCACTATCCGGGCATTTCCCTTCCTTCTCTTGACAGTAACCTAGTTTTCTGACCCCTGTAGCCTAGGGATGACTACCTCCCTGTAGCTCCTGTCTGTCACCTCTTCACTTTCCCTGATGAGCAGTAGGTCATCAAGCTGCAGCTCCAGATCCCTAACACGGTCTCTGAGGAACTGCATCTCGGTGCACCTGGCGCAGATGTGGCCATCAGGGAGGCTGGAGGTCTCCCAGGATTCCCACATCTGACACCCTGAACAAAGCACTAACCCTGCAGGCATGCTATCTAATTCTACAGGAATGAAACAGGAAAAATAAGTCTACTCACCCACTTACCTCGCCAAACAGACGAACTGTTTAAACCGTTAGCTTGTACCGTTAGCGGTGAGAGCTCTGCTGTTCCTGTCTGTCCGGGCCGATTCGCAAAAGGGTTGGGGGGGGAGGGGGAGAAAAAGAAGAGTTGGCACTTTGCTCTCGCCTCTTCCCGTTTATCGCTGAAGCCCGTTGAAGCCAAAGCCCTACACTCTGCCCGCTCCGACAGCTGCCCACTGTATAGGGTGGTCTCCTTTTTAAACTCTCCGCGCTGTCCTGTTGATGTCATGCGCCTGCGCAGTCTCACCCTTTTTGCACTCGAAGAAGTTTTTTTAAAAACTGCCTTCCTTCAGAATTCAGCTCCCATGACGCTCTGTAGTGCCGATCCAAAAGACAGTCGTTGGTAGCAACCTTCCTTTTTAAATTCTCCGCGCTGTCCTGTTGACGTCACGTGCCTGCGCAGTCTCGTCCTTCTTGCACTCGAAGTTTTTAAAAAAACTGCCTTCCTTTAGAATTCAGCTCCCACGATGCTCTGTAGTCCTGATCCAAAATATCACCATACATTCTGTCTTTTTGCAATTGATAGAGCCATTTTTGCATTTTCTTCAACAATTATATCAATTAAGTTTTGTAGTTCTTCCTCCGTACTTGCAATTAACACAGTGTCATCTGCATATCTGAAATTATTGATGTTTTCACCGCCAACTTTAATTCCCAAGATGTCTCTTATTTTTTGTAATATTGTTTCACTGTACACATTAAATAAATCAGGGGAGAAAACACACCCTTGTCTAATGCCTCTCTTGATTTTCATAAACTGACTCACTTCTCCATCTATTCTTACAGCGGCAGTTTGTTCCCAGTACGGATTTCTGATTAGGTGGAGGTCTTTCGAATCTAGATGTAGAGTTTCCTGTAACATTTCAAATAACTTATTGTGCTTTATCAAATGCTTTTGTGTAGCCGATAAAACAAACAAATCTTTTTGCACTTAAATAGCTCGTTCTGATAGTAACCTTAACATCAATATTGCGTTTCTTGTACCTTTGTCTTTCACAAAACCACATTGTTCTTTGCCTGTTTCAGCTTGTATCTTACTTTTAGCTCTTGTCATCAAAATTCTTTGAAGTATCTTGGTGATATGACTCATTAAACTTATGGTCCTGTGTAATTCACATTTTATTGCTCCAGGTTTCTTAGGAAGAGTGATAAATACTGATTTTTTTCATCTCTTCTGGTATTATTCCAGTCTCATAAATTTCATTGATTAAATCAGTAAGTTTTTCAATTCCATAATCTTCAAGGGCGATAATTTGTTCTATTAATAATTCATAAGGACCTACTGCCTTTCCTTTCTTCATCTTATTTATTGCATTACGAACTTCAGATTTTAAAATACTTGGACCTTCAATGTTTTTCTTAATTTCTGGTTTTTCGCCTCGATCGTCTTCAAACAATTCCTGAATATACTCAGTCCATCTGTTCGTAATCTCATCTTTTTCCATTATAATGGTACCGTCCTTTGCTTTCAAACATCCACCTGAAGAACAGAGGAGCTTTTTACCAGTGATTTTCTTGATTTGTTAATGTAACTTTTTTGGATCAGTAATAGGGATTCTTTCTATTTGCTCACATTCCTGGTTTAACCATTCTTCTTTGGCTTTTTGACATAAGCTTTTAACTTTTTTATCTAAGGACTTTATAGGATTTGCTTTCTTCTGTCTCCTTTCTTCCATTAGATTTTTGATTTCATCTGTCATCCATTTATTCTTGGTGTTTTTTCTTTTTTAGGAATCACTGACTTTGCTGATTCTACCAAGGCATCCTTTAGAGAGTTAAATTTCACTTCTACATGATTGCTATCATCTTCAACAGATTCTATTTCTAGACTTTGAGATCTATTCCTTACTTCAATTGTAAATTTTTGTCTCAAGCTTTCTTCTTTAATTAGTTTCAACTAGTCAGGTTTTTGCTTCTTTTGTTTTTTAAGTTGTACTCTTACATGACATACTACTAGGTTATGGTCACTATTACAGTCTGCACCTGGATATGTTTTGCATTGAGTCACTGAGTTTCTAAATCTTTGATTTCTAGTAATAAAGTCAATTTGATTTCTAGTGTTATCACCCGGACTTTTCCAGGTCCACAAGCGTCTTGGATAGTTTTTGAAGTAGGTATTCGTAATGACCTGATTGATTCATCTTGCACCATTCTACCCATTTCTCACCTCTTTCATTTCTTTCCCTGATTCCAAATTTTCCTATAGTATTTCCATCAGCACCTTGACCTACTTTAGCATTTAGGTCTCCCATGACAATAACAGTATCTTGAGATTTCCATCCGTTCTTTGCTTGTTCAAGCTCTTCATAGAATTTATCTATATCCTCATTTGTTCCATCTGTTGTTGGTGCATATACCTGTATAATTGCTAAATCAAATGGTTGCCCTCTGAATCTAACAAGGAGCACCTTTTCCGATATTGCCTAATGTCCTATAACACTTTTTGCCATGTTTTCATCCATTAGAATTCCTACTCCATTAGTATGGGATGTTCCACAAGAATAAACTAGTGTTTTATTTCTCATCTGACATGTTCCAGCACCTATCCAACGAACTTCGCTAATTCCCATGATGTTAATCTTTAGTCTTTCCATTTCATTTATCACATTGTCCAATCTCCCTGCTTGATATAGGGTTCTTACATTCCAAGTGGCAATAATTTTCTTTTGTGTTACTTGAATTTTATGAGCAGTAGCTTGACGACGGTCAGGGATCCCCTGCTGGCCAGAATCAACCCTACTGAGCAAAGCATCTTCAGAGTTGTCTTGAAGATCCTCCTGGTGCAGTTGTTATGTGATACACTTTGTGAGTTTGACCATGGTTTTCTTAGCAAATAGCAACGGTAGTTTGCTATTGCCTACCGTTGGGCGAACTAAGGAAATCGCCATTTCTCTTCCCAAATGTTCATCCGCCTGTACTATAGCCGTTGTCATTTGAGGTCGTAGCTCATCCGCCTTCTCCATCATAAGTTTCAGTTACTGAACCTGCCGGATCTGCCGTTCGCCTTCGCTCATAACCTGAGCAGGAACCCTTGCAGGTGCTACTGTTCTGGGTCAGAGCAGCCCTGGGAGCAATGAATGACTAAGGGGTAACTCCACTTTCCCCAAAGCTCTGAAAGTCCCCAATCAGAGCCTCATCACCAGTTGCGGTTTAGAGTCATACCCAGGACTGTTATTAGGTATACCTGCTTGTTAATGTGTTAATTAGGAAGTACCTAATAAACTGGCCACTGAGTGTACACAAGATTAGCTTATATGTACAGGCTGATTGTACACAAAGTGATGCTAGCTGCAGGAGTGTTTCAACGTAGTGAGAAGGTGGCCTGTCTGTATCTCTCCAGGTCAGAATGTTTGTTGTCCTGCTCACTGTTCTTGGGGACCCTGATCAAGTGTTAACTGGGAGGGGATCCTGTCTGTTTACTTATTGAGATTTGGCATGGAGTAGGCCCCTCCAGCCCTTTGAGTCGTGCAGCCCAGCAACCCACTGATTTAAAACAGACGAGAGAAAATCTGCAGATGCCGGAAATCCGAGCAACACACACAAATTGCTGGAGGAACTCAGCAGGCCAGGCAGCATCTATGGTAAAGAGTACAGTCGACATTTTGGGCTGGAACATCAACTGTACTTTCTTCCATAGATGCTGCCTGACCTGCTAAGTTCCTCCAGCATTTTGTGTGTGTGGAACCCCTGATTTAACCCGAGCCTAATCACGGGACAATTTACAATGACCAATTAACTTGCCAACCAGTACGTCGTTAGACTGTGGGGGGGAAACCGGAGCACCCGGAGGAAACCCACGCAGTCACGGTGTGAAAGTACAAACTCCTGACAGGCAGTGGCAGGCATTGAACCCAGGTCACTGGTACCAGAAAGCATTGTGCTAACCACCATGGTGCCGGGCCTCCCTGGGGGTTCCTACACAAGGAGGTTGGGTCAGGCGTTGGCAACTTTGTCCTGCTCACTGTTTTCTGGGACACTGTTGGGGGGGGTGGGGCTAACTGTTTCTATCCAGGAGTGTTGGGTCAGGAGTCTGAGAGATTGTCCCTCCTGCTCGCTGATTTCTGGGACCCTGATCGCTTGCCTTTGCCCCCACCCCCTCCAGGCCGCATAATTGTGACAATCTGGGTGATCATCTCGCCGACCAACGACAAGCAGAAGTACACGCTGAAGATCCCTCACGACTGCATGCCGGAGCAGGTGATCGCGGAGGCGATCCGCAAGAAGACGCGGAGCATGCACCTGTCGATGGACCAGCTGAAACTGTGCGTGCTGGAGTACCAGGGCAAGTACATCCTGAAGGTGTGCGGCTGTGACGAGTACCTGCTGGAGAAGTACCCCATCAGCCAGTACAAGGTGAGGCGGTCCACCACCAGGGCGGGGCGGGGGCTGACAGTGAAGGGTGGCCACTGAAGAGGGAGGTGGGAGACGATCACCAGATTATTTCACCGCCTCTTCCCCTCCCACCCCCGTGATCCACTATTGGTGACTCGTAAGGATGAGCGGGGGTAGGGTCTCCAGATCTGCCATTTCAGAGACCCTTGCCATTTCCCCCTGCACCACAGAGGGTGAGTGGGGGCTGAAGAAGAGATGGTCACCAGTTCTATTTCACTACCCCCTCCCCCCCCCGCACCCCCCACCACCACCTGGCTCAGTCACTGGGGACTTTAGACAACAGGTGGGCCTGAAGTGAGATAGAGGGACTCACTGGATGTGGTGTTACTTCAGTGTTCCCTGACCACCCCCCCTCCCTGCTAATCCACCATGGGGTGGTCTTGCAAGGGTGGATTGGGGGCTCATAGTCCTGTTGCCTATTGTACGTCCTTTAGGATGACAGGCATCCGCCCCTTTGACGTCAGGGCTGGTGATACCAGAGAGGTTGTGAGATCCCCATATCAGTGACCCGTGGGTCAGGGTCTTCGCTGGGCTAAATAAATAACCCTTGTTAGACTGAAATCGTGCATAGTCCATTATCTGTCCTCGCTATGACTGAATCTGTTACAAACGCTGGGACGTCCTAAGGACCGAGACCCTTCCTCTGTCCTGAAGAAGAATCTCGGCCCGAAACTCTTTTTTTATTGATGCTGCCTGACCTGCTGAGTTCCTCCAGCGTTTTGTGTGTGTTGCTTTGGATTTCCAGCGTCAGCAGACTCTCTTGTGTTTGTGGCTCAAACATTGTAGATTCATACAGCACAGAGACAGGCCTTTCTGCCCATCTCATGCATGTGTTGCCCAGCGAGCTAGTCCCATCTGCGTGCGTTTGGCCTGCACCCCTCCAAACATCTCCTGTCCGTGCAGCTTAGGTGTCTTTTAAAAGTTGCTAATGTCGGGTGGCTGGATGGAGATACGTCTCTTCCAAAGGAGGTGTAAGGAGTTCCTTCCCTCTGCTATCCTGCAGGTCACCCTTGGGCAGGGTGTAGCACCTTCTTAGCCTTTCCCGATCAGGGTCACATGGGAGCAGGTGGTGGATGGTTGTATGAGCAGCCGGTGCATATCACAAGTCCTGGTTATGTGACCACTGTCGCCAGGCAGACAATCTCTGAAGAGTATTGGTCGTGGCTGGGGTCACCCATCTTGTAAAGACACTGCCCAGAAGAAGGCAATGGCAAACCAGTTCTGTAGAAATATTTGCCAAGAACATTCATGGCCTTGGGTAGACCATGATCGCCCACGTCATACGACAAGGCACATTATCTCAAGCAACACACACAAAATGCTGGAGGAACCCAACAGGCCAGGCAGCATCTATGGAAAAGAGTAAACAGTCGATGTATCGGGCCGAGGCCCTCCTTCAACACTTACCTCACTACTCTATTCTTGCACTATTTAATACATGTTCTATTATTATGTATTGTAATCTGCTGCTGCAAAGAGAACAAATTTCACGACCTATGTCGGTGATATTAAACCTGATTCTGACTTTGTCAATGTCTGTTTTGAGGTGTTGCTTTCCCAAAGCCAACTGTCACTCTCCCTCTGCCAGCTCTCCCCCTCCACCCCCACCCCCTACGTGCTTCCGGAATTTTCTGTGCCGACGTGGGATATCGCCGCCCGTTCCTGCTGCTAACACATCTGCTCCCTCTCTTTTATCCTGCCCCCCCGCCCCGCCAGTATATAAGGAGCTGCATCATGATTGGCCGGTTGCCACATCTCATGCTGATGTCGAAGGAGAGTCTTTACAGCCAGCTGCCGGCCAACACCTTTGTGATGCCCTCGTACGCGCGCCGCATCTCCACCGCGGCCACGTACATGAACGGTGAGGTGCCCGCCAAGTCCCTGTGGTCCTTCAACAACCTGCTGAGGATCAAGATCCTCTGCGCTACCTACGTCAATGTCAACATCCGCGACATCGACAAGGTAACGGCTGTGGCTGCGGGAGAGCCTGGGGTAGCGGGGTGGGGGAGAGATTCTCAGCGGGTTGGGCAGCATCTGAAGAAGCGGATCAGGGGGCAGTCAGCGTTTTGGGTGGAGAGCCCGTCAGGCCCGAGGGAGTGGAGGGGAGGTTGCTGGTATAGTGGTTGGGGTGAGAACGGCGGGCTGGTAGGTGATGGGTGGATCAGGTGAGTAGGGATTTACTGGGGGGGGGAGGGGGGGAGTTTGTGGGAGAGGAGGCGACAGAGCAGAACCATAATAAAGAGGGGCAAGCGAGACATAGATGGAGGTCAAAGGTTCAGAAAACTGGTAGTGGGGAAGAAGTCATTGTTCAACCTTAAGAAAAGGCTTTTCAGGCTCCTGTGCTGACGGCTGTGGGAGAGGAACTCTTTTAACCTCGCAGTGTGGATCTCCAGACTCTTGTACCTCCTGTCCGATGGCAGCATCGAGAAGGGGGCACGGCCCAGATAGTGGGGGCCCCCGACAGCGAAAGCCCCCCTCCTGAGACATCGCCTCTTGTAGATGTCCTCAGTGGTGGGGAGAGCTGAACCCAGGGTGGAACTGGCCCAGTCCCACGGCTCTCTGCAGCCTCTGCCATTCCTCCGCACCGGAGTTCAAAGTCAAAGTGGAGTTCATTCTCATCTGCATGAGTCCATGTATGCACAGGTGCAGTGAGAAGTTTGCCTGCAGCAGCCTCGCAGGCTTATCACATCAGATCAAAGTCAAAGTAAATGTATTATCAAAGTACCTGTTTGTTCTCATTGCTACCATCAGGGAGGAGGTACAGGAGCCTGAAGACACACTCTCAACAAATCGGGAACAGTTTCTTCCTCCCTGCCATCTGATTTCTGAATGGACATTGAACCCATGAACACCACCTCATTACTTTTTTTTAAGCACTACTTACTTAATTTAACTTTACTTTAATATATATGCTTACTGTAATTTGCAGTTTTTATATTTCTGTAGTGGTTGAGGTGGGGAAGAGGGTGGAACTCATGGGGGAAGGGGAGGGTGGGGTTGAGTGGGAGAGGGGTTGGGAACAAGGAGGAAGATGAGGGGTTGGTTAAAGCGTTGGACAGGTGGTGGGGGGGGGTGCCCACCCAGGCCCCGGTTGGAATCTCTGCCAACCTGCACACTTTGTCTTGGTGCCTCTCCAGATCTACGTTCGGACAGGGATCTATCACGGAGGAGAGCCGCTGTGTGACAATGTCAACACCCAGAGAGTACCCTGCTCCAACCCAAGGTAAGCAGTCTCCAGCTCAGTGCCTGGACTATGTGGCTACTCACTCCATTCTTCCTGTGCTGCCTCGGTGTCTCTGACTGCAGCAGTGAGAGATTGGCATATTGAAGTAATTAAATGACTGACTAAACTAATCTGCCCGCGTAGTGTCTGTGCCCCTCTGGTCCCTGCCCGCACAGTGTCTGCGCCCCTCTGGTCCCTGCCCGCACAGTGTCTGCGCCCCTCTGGTCCCTGCCCGCACAGTGTCTGCGCCCCTCTGGTCCCTGCCCGCACAGTGTCTGCGCCCCTCTGGTCCCTGCCCGCGTAGTGTCTGCGCCCCTCTGGTCCCTGCCCGCACAGTGTCTGCGCCCCTCTGGTCCCTGCCCGCGTAGTGTCTGCGCCCCTCTGGTCCCTGCCCGCACAGTGTCTGCGCCCCTCTGGTCCCTGCCCGCGTAGTGTCTGCGCCCCTCTGGTCCCTGCCCGCACAGTGTCTGCGCCCCTCTGGTCCCTGCCCGCACAGTGTCTGCGCCCCTCTGGTCCCTGCCCGCACAGTGTCTGCGCCCCTCTGGTCCCTGCCCGCACAGTGTCTGCGCCCCTCTGGTCCCTGCCCGCACAGTGTCTGCGCCCCTCTGGTCCCTGCCCGCACAGTGTCTGCGCCCCTCTGGTACCTGCCATGCATTGTCCAGGTCCATCTGGTCTTTGGTCTCTGCATGTTCCTGTGACTATCTAAGGCTACGTCCACACTAGACCAGATAATTTTGAAAATGCTGGTTTTGCATAAAAACAATAGGCGTCCACACCAGGTGTTTTTGAAAATACCTCCGTCCACATTAAAATGGGTATTTGGGCGAATCTCCTCCTACTGGGCATGCGCAAGACACATCTACAGAAAACAAGCGAAGAGGAAACAGTATGCTTGGTGCGCGTTTGTCCAGTTACAGACTAGAAAAACTTAAAAGGAAATTGCCAAACAATGGACAGCTGTTGGCTCTCACGCAGGAGGACTTAAAACTGAAAACACAAATACTGGAGCGTATGGAGGCAACCGACAGGGAGTTCACGGAGAGTATGACCCAGCTGACAACGAACATTGAAAAACTGACTAACTCTGTTGCAGAGGGTTTTGCAATGATGAGGGATATGATGGCTCCCCCCACCCCAGTACTTTTCACCACCACAATACCAGCCTCACAGCCACTACAATAGCTAGACATACGGACACACAGACCCCCAGGTGGCCTCACCAACATCTTCCCCACTCCCACAGAGGGGTCACCCTGGAAACACTTCCTACAGCCACCGTCTCTTCACCGATGAAAGGGACGACAGCTACAATTAAATGCAATAAGGCTTGTTACTGGGCAAAAGTGAAATTTGCTGTGACCTCATTTGTTTGCCTTTACGTTTGCCGTGTCTTTGTGTATTATTTTGCTGTATTTAACATGTGCAATAAAATGAGTTACTGGGCAAAAGTGGTTTTATTTTTACCTGAGTCAAAGTGAAACTTACAATTTTCCTCTTTTGGCCTTAATATTTTCATGTCTATGCCAGACATAAGTTACTACTTAAAAATTACATTTTGGAGGTAGTGACAATTGCATGTATTGAATGTTTGCACAAGCTATACATTAATAAAGCACCTTGTTAAATGTATTTCCATACAATGTTACATTAGGCTGTTACACATCTATTGTCAGATATTGTTGTGGTGTTGGAGGTTGCGTTCAAGAAAACAATGAAATACCGCACTGCCGCCACCATCTGTTCCCGCACGTCATGACAGCATTTTTAAAAAGCTCCAGTTACCCCGTACACACTACACTGCCCAACCGGCGTTTTCAGATTTACGCACTCTGGAGAGCGTTTTAGAAATGCTCAGTTTTCGGGGGAAGAAAACGCCGTTTCAGTGTGGATGGAGGGTCAAAACGAAGAGAAAAAGCTTCGGTTATGGATTTATCCTGTCTCGTGTGGAGCCTAAGAGTCTTTTCAATGCCCCTGTTTCTAATGACTCGATCTCCACCATCCTTAGGATGGAGAGAATTCCAGTCTCTCGCTGCTGTCTGAGAGATTAAATTCAGACACATCATACCCTTAAATGCTAGGCCTCTCACCTTGGAACACATCACTTTGTGACTCCCCCACTCGTGAAAACATCTCAATGTATGCTCTAGCAGGTCCCCTGTCCATGAATAAGGTCACCCCTCATTCTTCTAAACTACAAGGAATGCAAACACAACCTGTCTATTGTCTTTAGATGGGACATCCCAGGAATTAGCCTCCCCATCCTTCCTCATGTTTCTTTTTGATATCCCTCCGCCCCCCCCCCCCCCCCCGGGTTGGGTCAGATGACACAAGACCTGGCATTGGCGCAGTGGTTCCTTCTTGTGGGGGTGGGCCAACAAGATAGACTCGGGGCAAATACATCCCGAGGGTGCAGGAGGATTACTGAATGTCAGAGATTCAGAGGGTGAAGTCAATTGCAAAGGAAACATAGCAGCGCCTGTGTCCTCAGGAGTCTGCGGAGATTCAGCATGACATCTAAAACTTTGACAAACTTCAATAGATGTGTAGTGAAGAGTGCCTTGACTGGTCGTATCACGCCCTGGTATAGAAACACCAATGCCTTTGAATGGAATATCCTACAAAAGGTAGTGGATGTGTCCCAGTACATCACGGGTAAAACCCTCTCAACCATTGAGCACATCTACATGAAACACTGTTGTAGAAAAGTAGCATTCATCATCAGAAATCTCCACCATCCAGGACATGCTCTTTTCTCGCTGCTGCCATCAGGTAGAAGGTACAAGAGTCCCAGGATCCAAGAACCAGGGTTCAAGAACCCCTCAACCATCAGGCTCTTGAACAAAAGGGGATAACTACATTCACTCGTTCATCCATTGAGATGTTCCCAGACTAATGATCTCACTTTAAGGACTCTTTATCTCATTATCTCATGTTCTTGTTATTTACTGCTATTTATTTATATTTGCATTTGCACAGTTTGCTGTCTTTTGCACTCTGGTTGATCTTTCACTGATACTGTTATAGTTACTATTCTACAGATTTGCTGAGTATGCCCACAGGAAAATGAATCTCAGGGTTGTGTGTGGTGACATATGTGTACTTTGATAATAAAATCAACTTTGAAGTTTGAACTTTGAAAACATGGCCACAAATTCAGGGAAAGGAGAAGAGTCATCCGGGATGTTGAGCAGTGCTACCCTTATGAAAGAGTTCTGCTGCAAACACTGGCTAAGTGACAAAGAGTGCTTTCAACATTCCTCTTACAGAGTGCACAGACCTCTATTAAGTCATCAAATGGGCAGCTCAGATATTTATCCCCAGCTTTCACTCACCCTTGCCTCCTCTCCCCTCCCCGCCCACAATCATCAAGGAGCAAGCATCTACTTTATTCACCTTATACATTTACATGTACCGTGTATTCTGGTTAATTGAGGCACACTGGGACCAGTGCATTTTGGCCCAGTGAAGTGGCTGACCCAGTTAGCCAAAGCTTCATGGAAGTACTTGAAAACTTCTTTTTAACTGAGAAATAAATTATGTATTTAAATGAAACAGAACACACTACCAATACTACTACAGTGCTATAAATCTGTGTGTTACTGCCTCATAGTTATTGACTGGAGAATTCTGGTCAAGATAGTGTCTACAAAGAATATAGTCCTAACTTATTCAATCTCCTTCGGTCATCATCTTCTGGGTAGATCATGAGACCACATGTTTCACTTTTACGTCTTTTCTGTTTGTTTTTCATCTTGAATGTGATTCTGGAGCTATTGGAACCTGTGATTTGCAGTTTGGAGACATTTTGGTGTTTCAGCACTCTGCAGTCTCTGGGAGACAGGCAGCGTGTGGGAACCTCATGGCAAGCAAGCTGCAGGGCACGAGCCAGTGTTTAGCTCCATTTCACTGATTAAAATGAGGGAATTGAAACATAAAGCAGACAGCCGACATTAGCCTTTTTGATCGCTGGAGGTTCGCTCTGCTATGGAGAGTTGATCGCTGGGGGATCGCTCTGCCGCTGGAGAGGGGAGACTGCCTTTTGATCGCTGGGGGATCGCTCTGCTACAGAGAGGGGAGACTTGTCTTTTGATCGCTCTGCTACGGAGAGGGGAGACTTGTCTTTTGATCGCTCTGCTACGGAGAGGGGAGACTTGTCTTTTGATTGCTGGGGGATCGCTCTGCTGCAGAGAAGGAAAGGTCCAGAGAATGTTACCTGGGTTTTCTGCATTTTGGATATGGACTTTGACTATAGAATTTTTTCAGTCTTATAGTTTTTTATATTTTGTGTTTTTTGGCCGATCTTTCTCATGTTTTTGTGTGCAGGAGAGGGGGACTTGGGGATGAATGTGCCTGTTCTGTTTTTGTTTGTTTTTTTCGTGCTGGGCCTGATGATCATGCTGCTGTTCTTTTCTTTCTTGGTTTCATGGCTATCTGGTGAAGAAGGATTTCAGAGTTGTACCCTTTGTTAATAAATGAACCTTTGAATACATCCGGTGTATGCTGTTGTGTTCTTTTGATTGACAGCTCATGCAAAGTCAAAGTAAATGTTATTATCAAAGTGCATATCTGTCACCTATACAACCCTGAGAGTCATTTTTGTGTGCATACTCAATAAATCTATAGAATAGTAACCATAACAGAATCACTGAAATAATGCACTGCCTTCATACAATCCTTTCAAATCTTAATTTTCATTGTAACATTCAAGATGATTGTTGATACCTTCAAATTCTTAGTAGTTCCTAACTTGTTGAAGTAGTGAAATCATCTCATTTTCAATCTCAACTGTTTCTGGCATCTCCAAGCCTGAATCCTTGAAACTGCAGTGAGCAAAACCGTTCTGAATTGTTTTTCTGCTTATTTCTCGCTAACTATCAGTAACAAAATTCACTGCTTTTTGAACATAAGCCCACGTGACTGATGCTATTTAAAACCCATTCATTCTAAGTGTGGTGTAGTGTCTATAACGACCACATCAGTACACACCACTGACACTATTTAGAAACTGTTCGGCAACAATCTCCTTTCCTGGTTAAGCAGCTCAGTGTCCCAAATAAATGAAGGGAATCCTGGCTATTTGCTCGGTTAGTTTTGTTCTTTGAGAGTTGACCCAAATTAGCGGCTGCCCGGGTTAACCGATGGCTCAATTAACCAGAATCCACCATATAAGGAATTCATTGTGCTGTGTCGGTTCGATATGTACCAATAAAACAGCTATAATAATAAAGAATTATATAAAATATAAATACTTCAGAGGTTAAAGTACAGGTATAGAATAAAATGTGCACAAATACATAAATACCAGCACGAATTTACAATGTAAACAGCATTATAAACAGTGGTTTGAAGTGTTTACAGTGCAGTGACTGAGGTAATAGGGGGGTGAAGAGGGCTAGCTAGAATAGTTGATCAGATTAACTGCCTGGGGGAAGAAAGTTTTAAGATGGCGTGAAGTTTTTGTTTTAATAGTGCTTTCCAGAAGGGAGCTTATGGAAAGGCAGCTTGCCGGCTGGGTAGTGCCCTGCCTGTTTCCTTGTCTCGGGCACGCAAGTCCCACAGTAATGGTAGACTGCAGTCAATGACCTTTAGATTAGATTATCAGATTATGAGGACACGCAGTCCTCTTTTATTGTCATTGAGTAGTGCATGCATTAAGAAATGATACAATGTTCCTCCGGTGTGCTATCACAGAAACACAAGACAGACCAAGACTGAAAAATTGACAGAAACCACCTAATTATAACATATAGTTACAACAGTGCAACAATACCATAACTTGATGAAGAACAGGCCATGGGCACGGTAAAAAAAAAAGGTTCAAAGTCTCTCGAAAGTCCCACATCTCAGGCAGATGGGAGAAGGAAGAAAACTCTCCCTGCCGTGCTTTACTGCTGACCTGACAGCTCACTGTCATTTTTGTACACTGTGAGAGGATGCTTCACCAAACCATACAGTAATGGCTGATGTGAGGATGCTCTCTGTGATGGCAGTGTAGAATTTCACCGGTATGTTCTGAGGAAGAATCCTGCCAATTGTCACAAGAAGTACGTCCTCTGCTGAGCCTTGTGTTCACGAAGGAGAGCTGGCTCTCCCGCATGCCCACTTTTGTTGCTTTGCCTTGAATTCTGGACCTGCTGTTGAATGCTTGCTTTTGCTGCTGTCTTTGCAGGTGGAACGAGTGGCTTTCCTACGACATCTACCTCATCGACATCCCGCGAGCTGCTCGACTCTGCCTGTCCATCTGCTCCGTCAAGGGGAGGAAGGGCGCCAAAGAGGTGGGAGTTTACAGTGCTAGGCTTTGGGTGGGGACACTTCTGAGGCTGAGCGCGTTTGATGAGCTTGATAAAGCCCAAGTCCAGAACCAGGTTCTTTATTCTACACCAACATCAGCCAGAATCCATGATATAAGGAATTTATTGTGGTGTGTTGGTTCGAAGTGCAACTTTGAGTTAATTCAGCTATGGCACACTATGTTTGTAAGAAAAAGTGCATTTATAGAAAGTTGTGTGCTACAGAAAAGTTGTCTTCAATGCTGATTTAGAGTCATAGAAAAGTACAGCACCAAAACAGGCCCTTCGGTCCATCTAGTCCATTCCAAAGCATTTAAACTGCCCATCCCATGGACCTGCACTGGGTCCATAACCCTCCATACCCCTCCATACCCCTCTCATCCATATACCTATCCAAACTTCTCCTAAACATGGAAATTGAGTTCGCATGCACCACTTGCTCTGGCAGCTGGCTCCACACTCTCATGACCCTCTGACTGAAGATGTTTCTCCTCATAAACTTTTCACCTTTCACCCCTAACCCATGACCTTTAGTTGTAGTCCCACCCAACCTCAGTGGAAAAGGCCTGTTTGCATTTATCCCGTCTATATCCCTCATAGTTTTGTATACTCCTATCAAATCTTCTCTCAATCTTCTACTTTCCAAGGAATATATTCCTAACCTATTCGATCTTTCCAATGACTTAATTTATCCAGACCCGGCAACCTCCTTGTAACTTTTCTCTGTACCCTTTCAACCTTATTTACATAAGCAGAAAAACAGGTCTTGCTGATTGCCCTGTACCCTGTGCAGATAGCATTGTCTAATCAATCGCATTACAGCAGAATTACTGACACGATGAAGGAAGCCTTGAACACTGCCAGAGATGGAGGACCTTCATTGCTGCCCAAAACGTTGGCGGATTGATGGGCAGTTTAAAAAAAAAACCTGCACACTAATCCTACACTCATCCCACGTTCCCGTCAACTCCCACCCCCTCCAGGTTCTGCCCCTCACCCAATCACACTGGGGGGACAATTTACCACGGCTGATTAATCCACAGACAATTGCACTTTTCAATGGTTCACTAGCTCGATTTAATGTCAGAGAATTTATACAGTATACAACCTGAAATTCTTACTCTTCACAGACATCAATGAAACAGAGAAAAGAAAACCCAGAGAATGAATGACAGACAATCATTAGAACCCCCAAAGCCTCCTCCTCCTCCCATACACAACCTGCAAAAAAGCGTCAACCCTCCCACTCCCACTCCCACTCCCCTGACTTGTTCTGGCAAAAAGCATCAGCTCCCCCCACCTCCCCAGCACCCACCATGCAAGCGATAGAAAAGCCCCCAGAGACCATGATCTGTAGGCAATCGAAAACCACTGTCCATCCCAACACAAGACATCTCAGGCCCTCTCTCTCACTAACGAGGGGAAGAGCGAGAGAGAGATCACTCCTGCCACAGCGAGAAGGGAGATCAACAATTATTTTAAAATTTACTGAAACATGGTGCAGAATAGGTCCTTTTGGCACTTTGAGCTACGTCACCCAGCAAACCCCCAACTTAACCCTAGCCTAATCACAGGACAGTTCACAGTGACCAATTAACCCACCCACTGGTACGTCTTTGGACTATGGGAAGAAATCAGAGCACTCTGAAGAAACTGACGCGGTCACGGGGAGAACGTACAAACTCCTTATAGGCAGTGGTCCCTCCCACCTTCCTTATGTTCCTGTACCCTTGCAACAGCTGTCAATTGATCTACCCTCACACCTTTGAAACTGGAGCAGCCACAGAGTTACAGGGAAACTCCACACAGACACCGGTGCAGCTTGGAATTGAACCCGGGTCTCTGGAACGGTGGGGCAGTACCAACCTTTTCAAATCCGTGCTTGAATCCCCGTACCCGTGGCTCTTCAATAGAGCATTGTGACATTAAAAGATTTATTGACTGTAAGCAGTAAGGAGCTATTTTGTTTGACAGAGTACAGTAACAGGATGTAGATAGAAGCTAACTGGCAGAAAAATTTTATTTTATGATTGAGATACGGCGAGGAACAGGCCCTCCGACCCTTCAAGTTGCTCCACCCAGTGTCCCCCGATGTAACCCCAGCTTAATCACGGGACAATTTACAGTGACCAATGAGTACGCCTTGGGAGGAAACTGGAGCACCCGGAGGAAATCCATGCGGTCATGGGGAGAACGTACAAACTGCTTTCAGACAGTGTCAGGAATTGAACTCGAGTCGCCTGTACTGCAAAGCGTTGTGCTAACAACTTTTGGGCTGACGTTGAAATTAGAGGGAGGATTGGGATTGCTAAATGCATGTTCGAGCATTTCAGCAAGATACTAAAGAATAACGATTTTTATGGTTACGAAACTCAGTGTTGTGATGCTATGTTCATTCCACACTAACATAAGGAAGCGAACGTTGGACAATATCAAAGCAAAATGAAGGAAGACTCAAAGCTGCAGAAATGTGGTTTTTGAAAAGAAGGATGAAAATATCGTGGGAGGACAGAGTAACAAATGAGAAAGTGTTGCGAGAAGCCAGAATAAGAGAGCTGATATCTTTAATCAGGAAACGGCAGCTGGAATTTCTGGGACGGAACCAAGGAAAGAGAAGCTCGAACATCTTGCAGTAATGGGAAAAACTGATGGAAAAGTTGTGGTTGACAGCTCATGATATTAACCAGTTACATCAAGAGATAGACGGGTAAAAGTTTTCAAGAGCTTATTAGAACTTCTCAGATTAAAGACAGATGGAAGATCATGATCGACACAGCACATAAAATTAATGATTATGATGAATAATTATTCTATCTTCAATAGTTAGGCATCCTGTGTAGTAGTGTTGTAATGTCTCCCATAGGGGTCTTGAGAGAGACCCCTTAGGAAAGAGGTGAAGATGTTGGAGGCACCACCTTGTGAATACCAAACATAATACACTATAACACATAGGAGCAGAATTAGGCCATTTGGCCCATCGAGTCAGTTCCGCAAGAATCGTTCTTTTTCTTTTCCAAAGCTAGAGGAGTTGTGGAACATTCACTTCACTCGATGAGTAGTGAGGACTGTCCCCTCACCTGCCAGTAGAGAGGGTGGAGGGACAAGCCTCCTGCATTGAACACAAACCTGAATGAGCACAAAGGCTGGTAACTCGCTTTACAGACCAAAGATTTAGTCAAGTAATCCCAAAAGTTTGGTCGAGTAATGGGTTCCTTTCCTCCCTCCCAACCTGTGGTGCCCCATTCTTCTTCTCTGCCCCCCCATCCCTCTCTACCTGTCCCTGCTCCTGTCTCTCTCTCCCCAGTTACTGCCGCTCCCACAATTTGCCTGTTGCCTTCTACCTCTCTCCCTCCCTCCCTGTTTCTCTCTGTCTCACTCCTTCCCTGCCTCTTTCCCTCTCCCTGTCCCTCTCTCTCCTTCTAAGTATCAGATTATTTTCTATAAAAGTGTGGGTAACAGTTTAGAAAAACCATGAAATCATATCAATATTTGGTGTGACCACCCTTTGCTTTAAAGCTGCATCAGTTCTCTTAGATACACTGTTGTGCAGTTTTATGAGAAAATCGGCAGGTAGGTTGTTCCAAGCACCTTGGAGAACTTGCCACAGTTCTTCTGCGGACTGTGGCTGGCTCGCTCGCTTCTGTGTCTCCAGGTAATCCCAGACAGTCTCTGTGACGCTGAGATCAGGGTTCTGTGGAGACCACACCATCTGAAACCACATGAAATGTCTGGTGTGCCTGAGACATTTGCACAGTACTGTACATCGAGGGAGAATGGGGGAAACCAGTAACAAAGTACAGAATAAAGTCTTACAGTTAGCAGGCAGACAATAAGGTGCAAGACCATAACGAGTTTAGACTGTGAAGTCAAGAGTTATTGTATGATAAGGTCTATTTAATAATCTAACTAGTACAGAGGCTGTCCTTGAGCCTGGTGGTATGTCCTTTGTATTTTCTGCCTGTGGGGAGAAGCTAAAATGATGGGGTGGGAGGGGTCTTCGATTTTGCTGATTACCGAGGCAGCGGGAAGCGTGGACGGAGTCCGTGGAGGCGTGATATGCTGAGCCGTGTCCACGACTCGCTGCTGTTTCTTGTGGTCACGGGGAGAGCAGGTGATGCATCTGGGTGGGATGCGTTCTGTGGTGCACCTGCAAGAACTGTGGATCACCCAGCACCCTGGAGACCATCTGCCCGGACAATAGCAAAAGTTGCATTTTACACATCTATGCTTGCCATTTTCTTTCATTACTGGAAAAGGCCCGTAATGATATTCCTTTCCCATGGCAACGATTGAATACTGCTACATTTCGATATTTCCAAACCTCTGCTTCTAATGTCCAGCTCTTGTCAAGGTCCTGTGCTGGCTGTTCTAAACTGGTTAAGCCACACTTCCAAAAGTTTCCCTCTGCTTCCTGCTCCCACCCGCCTGACTTCACCTATCACCTTCTAGCTTGTCCCCCTTCCCCTTCCCTCACCACCTATCTATTCTGGTGTCTTCCCCCTTCCTTTCCAGTCCTGATTTTTTAAAAAAATTATTTTATTGAGATATTTATTTTATTTTATGCATAATAGGCCTCTCTAGCCCTTCAGTCTACACTACCCAGCAATCTCCTGATTTAATGCTAGCCCAATCATGGGACAATTTACAATAACCAATTAACCTATCAAACAGTGCGTCTTTTTTTAGATAGATAGATATACTTTATTAACCCCGAGGGAAATTTGGTTTCGTTACAGCCGCACCAACTGAGAATAGAGCGTAAATATATCAATACAAAAACCCCCAACAATCAAACACCAAAATGCAAACTATGCCAGATGGAAAATAAGTCCAGGATGAGTCTATTGGCTCAGGGTGTCTGACCCTCCACGGGAGGAGCTGCACGTTCGATGGTCACAGGCAGGAACGACCTCCCATGCTGCCAAGTGTTGTATCATGGTGGAACGTGGCCGAAGTCCAACAGTAAAAAGTTCAATATCCAGTCTGCGATCCTCGATCACGTTCCTTGATCGTAATATGCCCCGGATTGCACCATCCGTTGTTAACCAGAACAGTAAGCACCCAACTCCTTTACGCTTACCGCTCTCAGTGCACTTCCGGTCAGCCCGAACGGTATTACCCACCGAACTCCTCTTCTCCAAAAGTCTCTGTTGTCTCGACCCGGTCCTCTTCCCTTGGCCCTTCCTTTTGGACTGTGGGAGGAAACCAGAGCACCCAGAGGAAACCCACGCTGTCACGGGGAGAACGTACAAACTCCCTACAGGCAGCTACAGGAATTGAACCCAGGTCACTGGTACTGTGAAGTGTTGTGCTAACCACTACACTACCGTGCCACCCTGATGCAGGATCTTAGCCCAAAACGTAGACGGTTTATTCATTTCCATGGATGCTGCCTGACCTGCTGAGCTCCTCCAGCACCTTGTGTGTGTCGCTCTGGGTTTCCAGCATCCACAGACTTCCTTGTGTTATGAGAATGCGGAATATATTACAGTTCTGAAGAAAGTGCAGTGCAGGCAGACAAATAAACTTCGAGAACATGACCAAGTCAACTGGGAGCGGATACAAAAGGTCCGCTCAACAGTCTGGTCACAACTGGATAGAAGATGTTCTTGAGCCCAGAGGTACATATCCTCAGTCTTTCAAGTCAAGTCTATTATCATTTAACTACATACATGTGTACCGTCAAAGGAGACAAAGTTTCTGCGGACCAGGGTGTAAAGCACAGTAGTACACATAACACACAATAACTTAAGGATAAAAGATAAAGTCTACAGATGAAATACACATAAAGTGAAGTCCATAAATTAAATATTGTAGGGTACAGTACAAATTATCTGGTGACACTTCTAATGTGATGTGGCAGGGAGTTCAGAAGCCTAATGTCCTGAGGGAAGAAACTGTTTCCCATCCTGCCCGTTCTTGTTTTTATGCATCGGAGTCTCCTGCCTGATGGTAGAAAGTCAAAGAGGATGCTGGATGGATGGGTGGGATCCTTGACAATAGTAAGGGCCCTGCGTATACAGCGCTCCTGATAAATGTTCCAGATGGATGGTAGGGAGACCCCTATGATCCTCCCAGCTGATCTCACAGCCCTTTGTAGAGACTTCCGGTCCGATGATCTGCTGCTCCCATAGCAGGTGGAAAGGAAGGGGGAAGACGCCAGAATAAATAGGTGGTGAGGGAGGAGAAGGAGGCTAGCTAGAAGGTGACAGGTGAAGCCAGGTGGGTGGGAAAGGTAAAGGGCTGGAGAGGGAGGAATCTGATAGGAGAGGAGAGTGGATTATAGGAGAAAGAGGAGGAGGAGGGAACCCATGGGGAGGTGACAGGCAGCTGAGAAGAGGTAAGAGGCCGGAATGAGGAATAGAAGAAACAGAGAAGGAGGGAAGGAAATTTTTTTTGACTGGAAGGAGAAATCAATGTTCATGCCATCAGGTTGGAGGCTTCCCAGATGGAATACAAGGTGTTGTTCCTCCGGATTTTAAATGTTTGACTACCAGCAAGTTCTGCTTGTAGCGGATGGAGTGGAAGATTCTGAGTCCTGCTTTTCCTTGTACTGCTTCAACATACTTGTGGAATGAATGCAAATGAAAGCTTTTCACCGTACACCAGTACATGTGTGTGACGGGGTCCTGAATTACCCCTATGAACTGTGCTTTTGAAAAGAGAGAGGGAGAGTTGTGCCACACAGACACCCTGTTATTAAGAGAGAGAGAGAGAGGCAAAGACTGCTTTGAGATGATATTGTGGTTTCTCTGCAGCGTGTTTACACTTTGCAAGGACACTGCCAGCTTCTGTGTTCCTACAGAGAGAGAAGGGAGGAGCTGCTTGATGGACAGCTGGTGTTCAGCGCGGTGAGATAAATAGAAGGTCAGTTGTTAGACCTACTGACACATGGTTTTGGACACTGAATGAGCTTTGTTGTGCCCACAGAAAAGTGGGTTTTTGGAGGATCAGTCAGGCGGATTGAGCAGTGGCTGTCGCAGTGTGAAAAGGGTGTGAATGGTGGGGAGTTAATTGTGTGTCCAACTCTCGCCTGGGTTGATAATACCACCACAGAATAGTAATCTCCTTTGTTGTGGTCACAGTCGGTGACTTCTAAAGGATTTCGGAGGACAACGGGAAGATCGACGGCGAAGGCTCACCTGAAGACTCAAACCTTTCTCTCCATCACTACTCGACTCAATACCACGAACTGAACTGAACTTTACTCATCATCGTAGGACTATCTATTTATCCCTAGACTTGAAGAAGTTTGGTTTTCATATATTTCCACACTTATACATATCTAATCATTGCTAACCTGTTTTGTATATCTGCATTTATGTTACTGTATTGCGTAGTTACTAATAAATACCATTAGTTAATAGCAATACTGGACTCCAAAGTGTTTTCCATTTCCGCCGGATCTTTAACCTGTCATGGGGTATGTGACAAAGTGACAATAATAATCAACTGATTACCAACAGTTTCTGAACTTCAGCATGGTCTCACCCCCCTTCCTTAATGCTGTGCACACGGTCCTCAAAATTCCAGGGGGTTAGAGGCACAGCAGGGTGGAGGGGTGGGGATACATCGCTCCTTCCATCTGCTAGCCTGCTGGTCACCCTAGGGCAAGGTTTAGCACCTGTTTATCCTCCCCCCTGATCGGGTCACGTGAAACCATGGGAGCAGGTGGTGCAGATCACAAGTCCTGGTTACGTGACCACTGACACCAGGCAGACAATCTCTGAAGAGTATTGATAATGTCTGGGGTCACCCGTCTTGTAGAGACACTGTCTAGAACAAGGCAATGGCAAACCACTTCTGTAGAAAAACCTGCCAGAACAGTCACGGTGACCATGATCACCCACGTCACATGACACGGCTCATAATGATGACGAGAGGCAGAGACTTCCTGTGGACAACAGAACAAGCGGATGCCATGGTAACCGCTGGTATTGTCACCAAGGATGATGTACAGAGATTGACTCTCAGGGTAGAACATCTTCTGTGTAAGCCTCGGCTTGTATGTCAGCACTGCGTGCCCCAGCGCCAGCAGCATTCTCAGCCCACTCTCTGGATCCTGGTTCTTGCCACAGAGGGTTCGTGGCACAGTGGGCAGAGCCGCGTGCTGCCTCACCAGGCCAGAGAAACAGTTTCAAATCCTGCCCTCTGCTGTTGCTCTGTGTGTGTGTGTGTGTGTGTGTGTGGTCCGCACATTCTCCCTGTGACCGTGTGGGTTACCTCCCGGGCGCTCCATCTCTCCCACATCACAGCGATATGTGGGGTCAGTGGATTAATTGGTCTGTTGCCCTGCTCCATGTGTGGGTGAGTTCAAACTTAGAAGAGTACAGCACAGGAACAGGCCATTCGGCCCACAATGTTGTGCTGTACCAGCTAGAAAGCAAATCAAAAACACCCTCCTACCCACACCATGTCCATATCCCTCCATCTTCCTTACATCCATGTGCCTGTCCAAACGTCTCTTAAAAGCCTCTAATGTAAACCTACTCTAAAGAACAATATAATCCTTTGTAACACACGCTAAACAACGGAGAAACTCAGCAAGTCAGGCAGCATCCATAAACAGTCAACTTTTTGGGCCAAGACCCTTTGTCAGGACTGGAGAGGAAGGGGGAAGAAGCCAGCATAAGGAGGTGGTGGAGGTGGGGAAGATGCACAAGCTGGCAGGTGATAGGTGAAGCCAGGTAAGGGGGAAGGTGAGTGGGTCGGGGAGGGACGGTGAAGCTGGTAGGTGATAAGTGGTAAAAGTAAAGGGCTGAAGAAGAAGGAATCTGAGAGGAGAGGGTAGTGGACCACAGGAGAGCAGGAAAGAGGAGGCAGGTGAGGAGAGAAGGGGTAAAAGGGGAGTCAGGTGGGGAATGAGAAAAGAAAGGAGAAGGAAGGGAGAGAAATTACTCTTGATCCTAACCCTTTGATTGGGAATGGGGTAAGATTAAAATTGGATTAGTGTAATTGGGTGTGTGCTGGTCAGTGGGAACTTAGTGACTGACACAACTACCTCAGTGCTCTATGTTTTTAGTGTCTGTGAGCTCTTCCCGGTTGTCTTTTCCAAACTCTTCTGAGGGTGACGTGTCGGACTATTGGGATGTTCTGAGGTTCTTCTATCGTTGGTTCCAATTCAAATCAGTTCAATTCAAGTTGAATTGTCATTCAGCCGGCCGTGAATATAGTCAAACGGAACGGCGTTAGTACGGGGTCAGGGTGCAAAACAGAGTACCAACAGTCACACACAGCACAAAGCACACACAAATGGTATCTCAGTCACGCAATGAAGTCCCAAAGCTGGAAGCATCAATCCACAGTCGACCGCAATAGAGCCTGTCTGCTACCGAGTGAGCACTGGGTGACGGCAACAACACTAGTCTGGACACCACGCCATATTCCCCCCCTCCCCCCGGAGCGCACTGGCCCCGATGCCCACCAACCCCACCCCTTGCACATACAAGACAACAAGCCTGTATAGAATATCAGTAAAAATACATACACACAAAGTACGCATGTATAAAGTCCAGACCCCACAGCCCACCGGAGTCTTCAGTTGACCACAATAAAGCTTGGCAGCACCGACTTCAGCCACACCACCCCCGACACAACCCCCCCCACCCCCACTCTTCCAGGTGACACCGAGGCCTGAGGCCCAGTCCTCGCCTATAGAAGATAACGAGCACATAGAGAATTTCAGTAAAATACAACCACGCAAAATACGTATGAATGGAAAACTACAACTTCTCTCCCACCCAGCATCTCCCGTCCCTACGGTGGGATTGAACTGAATTGGCTTTATTTCTTAAATCCTTCACATACACGAGGAGTAAAAATCTTTATGTTACACCTCTGTCTACATGAGCAATGTGCAATTTATAGTAATTTGTAATAAATAGTATGTACAACAGGACAGTCAATATAGCACGGAAATATAATTGTATCAGAGTGAATTAATCAGTCTGATGGGCTGATGTCCCGGAGCCTGGCTTTTGTGACTGTTTTTTGTTTTCTCTCTGCAGGAGCACTGCCCATTGGCTTGGGGTAACATCAATCTCTTTGACTACATGGACAACCTGGTTTCTGGCAAGATGGCTCTGAACCTGTGGCCTGTGCCCCATGGAATGGAGGACCTGCTGAACCCCATCGGGGTGACGGGTTCCAATCCTAACAAGGTGAGCGTGCAGTCGTGGCTCTTGACATTTATCCCAGGGTCCATTCCCCACCCCCTCATGTACTCCAGACTGCCCTGCGAGTATTGTTAATGTGTAGTCTGCTATGGTTTTGTCTCGATTTCCTCGTTAAAGTAGCTCATAAAGTGGCCACTGAGTGTGTGCTCGTGGTCTGCTGCTGCAGCTCATCCACTTGGAGGTGTTCAGAGATGCTTTTCTGCACACCACTGTTGTAATGCATGTTTGGTTGAGTCACTGTCACCTTCCTGTCAGCTTGAACCAACCTGGCCATTCTCCTCTGACCTTTCTCATCAACAAGACATTTTCGCCCACAGAACTGCAGCCAAATGGGTATTTTTTTTATTTCTCACACCATTCTATGCAAACTTTAGGGGCTGTTGTGCATGAAATTCCCAGGAGATCAGCAGTTTCTGAGATACTCACGCCCCGTCTGGAACCAACAATCATTCCGTGGTCAGAGTCACTTAGATCCCATTTCTTCCCCATTATGATGTTTGGTCTGAACATCAGCTGAACCTCTTGACCGTGCCTGCGTACTTTTATGCATTGAGTTGCTGCCACACGATTGGCCGATTAGATATTTGCATCAGTGAGCAGTTGTGACTAATAAAGTGGCCACTGGGAGCATTTATGAAACTGAGTACATCATATTCACTGCTTTTCTTGACCTCCCCCACCACATTTCCACCGACTGTCGCCTCAGAACAGGGGAACCCCGGCCACGTTAAGTCCCTCTGCCACTCAGAATCAGAGTTAAGTTCATTGTCCCTGATGTACAGTATGCCATGAAACTTGTTGTTTTGTGGCAGCTGTACACTGTAAGACATAAAATGCACAATATAATAAGAAATACATTTTTTAAAATAGTGCAAAAATAGATGGGTAGCATCTGCCGTCCCTTGTTCTCCTCTGTTCTAATGTTCTTGTCCTGGAACGTGCTGGTTATGAGGCAGGGTTGCACAGATGCCTGGAGGTTTAGGAGTGAGCGAGTTCGTACTGAGGGGTCGCAGTAAGGTGGATATGGAGAAGGTTTGCTCTTCTAGAAAAATCTACAACTTGGAATTGCTCTGTTAAGAATATTGGGTTGTCCATTTACAGTAAGAGAGATGGGTGATTTTCTGTATTGCCCTTTGAAGAAGAGCTTCAGCGGGTGTAGAATTGTAAAATACTTTTAAGGCAGGGGAAGGATGATTCATTAGAAAGGTAGGTGAGTGCATGGAGTCTCTCTTCTCTTCCCCTTCCATTGGACAGAAGATTCTAACACGTGCCACCAGGCTCAGGAACCGCTTCAAACCTGCTGCTGTCAGTACCTTCTCTGCACTAAAAACGAGGTGTTGTCCTCACAGTCTCAAAGTTCAAGGTAAAGTTTATTTTGGAAGTTCATATATATCACCATGTCTTCTTGTGGACACGCTCAATAAATCTATAGAATAATAACCATAACAGAATCAATGAAAGACCACCCAACTAGGGTGTTGAACCAGAGTGCAAGAGAGAACAAACTGTGTAAATACAAAAAGAAAGAAAGAATAAATAAATAAGTGAAAAAGTACTGAGAATATGAAATGACGAGGCCTTGAAAATCAGGTTATTAGTTGTGGGAGCATTTCAGTGATGGGGCGAGTGACGTTATCCCATTTGGTTCAAGAGCCTGATGGTTGGGGGGTAACAGCAGTTTCAGAATCTGGTGGTGAGAGTCCTGAAGCACCTGTACCTTCTTGCTGATGGAAAGCGAGAAGAGAGCGTGTCCTGGGTGGTGGGGGTCCCTGATGATGGATGATGCTTTTCTGCAACAGTGTTTGATGTAGATGTGCTCGACGGTGGGGAGGGTTTTACCCGTGGTGGACTGGGCTGTATCCACTACTTTTTGTAGGATTTTCACTTCAAGGGTATTGGTGTTTCTACACCAGGCTGTGATGCAGCCGATCAATACACTCTCCACCACACATCTGTAGATGTTTGTCAAAGTTCTAGATGTCATACCAAATCTCCGCAAACTCTTAAGGAAGCAGAGGTGCTGCCGTGCTTTCTTTGTAATTGCACGTGTGTGCCAGGCCCAGGACGGGCCCTCTGAAATAACAACACCGAGGAATTTAACCTGGCTGACCCTCGTCATTGTGGCCTTTCCACCTTATCGTCTGCCTGCACTGCACTTTCTCTGTAGCTGCAGCACTCTATTCTGCGTTCTGTTTTTGCTCAATGTGCTTGTGTAGGGAATGATCTGACTGATGGCACACAAAAATGCTGTTCAGTGTGCCTCAGTAACACACACACAAATGCTGGAGGAACTCAGCAGCCTTCATCGAGGCTCGGCCCGAAACGTCGGCTGTTTATTCCTCTCCGTAGGTGCTGCCTGACCTGCTGAGTTCTTCCAGCATTTTGTGGGTGTTGCTCTGGATTTCCAGCATCTGAGGAATCTCTTCTGTTCATGAAGTGTTGTATCTCAGTAGATGTGATAATGGCCAATTAGACCACAAGATACAGGAGCAGAATTAGGCCATTTGGCCCATCGAGTCTGCTCTGTCATTTCATCATGGCTGATCCAGTCTCCTGCCTTCTCCCCGTACCCCTTCATGCCCTGACTAATCAAGAATTTATCAATCTTTGCCTTAAATATACCCAATGATTTGGCCTCCACAGCTGCCTGTGGCAACAAATTCCACAGATTCATCACTCTCTGGCAAATGAATTGATGCCTCTTTGTTCACTTTTTCAGCTTTTGCCTCTGTCCTTATGGTGTCACATTTCAATGGGGGTTTCATTTTGGAGATCTTGGGACTTCCAAGATTTTTTTGTAGGAGCTTGTTGCTGGGTGAGTGTTGTGGAGCTGGTGATTTCCTGCTGTAATAGCTGTTTCTCTCTGGTCCCTGCACTTCCAGGAAACCCCCTGCTTGGAGTTGGAATTCAATTGGTTCAGCAACTCGGTGAAGTTCCCGGATGCTGCGGAGATCGAGGAGCACGCCAACTGGAGCATGTCCAGGGAGCTGGGCTTCAACTACTGCCTGGTGGGGCTGGTAAGTTGGGATCCATGGTCGGCCAATCTGTTTCTCTCCTCCCGCCCCTCGCCCATCCCCCCTCGGGATTGGAGGGCAGTTGGCTTCCACTCTGGTTATCAAGATAATTGTTATTCAATCATCAAAGAACATTCATTATTAAAGTATGCATGTAGTGTACAGCCCTGAGGTTCATCTTCCCACAGACAGTCACGAAACAAAGAAAACCATGGAACCTGTTCAAAGAAAATCATTAAATACCCCCTCTCCACACACAAGAGAAACAAGTTGTCTGACCGGGTGGGGGGGGGGAACTGGGAAAGAACGACTGAGAAACATGGAACATAAAACACCAACCCACAAAGTCATCGAAGGAGTCTAAGCCTATTCAGTTCAGTTCAATCCAGTGCCGTGTCGTTCGTTATCTGCCGGCTACCATGATCAAAATCACACAAAATAGCAACAACAAAAAAAAGAGAAACATCATAATGTGAAATAGAGAGTCCAACCTACAAACTGCATCGATTAAGCTTTGCCTGGGACCGAGGAGTTCAGCATCACTGAGGGAAAGAGACCGTCTGTTCACAGACACCCCACTTCAGGAACAGCGAGGGAGAGAGAGGCCATCACTCGCGGACACCTTCCTCTGGCAGCAGCGAACGAGAGGCTGGTAGACGGCGCTCCTCCACTCACCTTGATGATTTCAATCTTCCTCGATGACTTCATTGGCAAGATTAGCGAGAAATGGGCTCACGCACTATCTGCAGATTTCTTGGCTGCTCCGCTGGAAACCTCACTGAGCACCCTTGGAGACAGCAAAGTGCCAGATGGCTCAGTCAGTCTCAGTGTAAAACATCACTCTTTATTCCCCTCCATAGATGCTGTCTGGCCTGCCGAGGTCCTCCTGCATTTGGTGTGGGTTGGTCTGGACTTCCAGCATCTGCAGAATCTCTCCTATCCGTGTGTTTAAAATGTTCATGACGTACTGCGTGTCAGTGATAGTAACCCTGTTTCTGATTGCAGAGATGGACTTAAGAGTCTGAGAACGCGGCAGCCCCAACAGGAAGGAGATGTGAGAGAGGTGACTGGTTCAGGAGTCTGACAACAGTGGGGACGAAACTCTTTTAAATCTGTTTGTCCAGACTTTTAAATTCCTGTACCTTCTCCCAGAAGGTAGAAGAGAGAGAAGAGAATGGTCAAGGGGGGGGAGACATCCCTGATAATATTGTTAGCCTTCCTGAAACAAGAGTTTTGGTAATGGAACTATCTGGAATGACATCAGGAACATCAGGGCTGACCATGAATGTCCGCTATTCTTGTCGGGTGACATTTCTGTGATCAGACGTAGCAGTGTGGTCACCTGCCCTCTGTTTTTGTAGCTTGGGGTTGGGTGAAGTGTCCCATCAAAATGAGGTTCCATGGAATAAACGGGGGATGACTTTCAACTCTTCCTGCCAATGGCAGTCAAGTAACATGAAGTGGGAGGCATAGACTCATTATGATTATGATTATGAGGACACGCAGTCCTCCTTTATTGTCATTTAGTAATGCATGCATTAAGAAATGATACAATGTTTTTCCAGAATGATATCACAGAAACACAAGACAAACCGACTGAAAAACTGACAAAAACCACATAATTATAACCTGTTGTTACAACAGTGCAAAGCAATACCGTAATTTGATAAGAACAGTCCATGGTACGGTGAAAGTCTCAGAGGGTCTCGAAAGTCCCATCATCTCACGCAGACGGTGAACCTCCAGCGCTGCCAACTTGCCGATGCAGCACCCTGGAAGCACCCGGCCACAGTCCGACTCCGAGCCAGTCCGAAAACTCCAAGCCTCCGACCAGCTCTCCGACACCGAGCACCGAGCACCATCTCTGCCGAGCGCCTCAACCCCAGCCCCGGCCACAGGCAATAGGCAAGGCTGAGGATTTGGGGCCTTCCCTCCGGAGATTTTCGATCGCAGAGTAGCAGCGGCAATGAAGCAGGCATTTCAGAAGTTTCTCCAGATGTTCCTCTGTGCTTCTTCACGTCTGTCTCCATCAAATCTGGATCGTGCACGGCATCCTACTTCACAGATACGATATCATTCGGAACGGCTGCGCGCGCTGCGTCTTGGGACAGCTGGAGATTTGGCCAGGGAGATGATGGGGGAAATTCCGAGGGTCCTGTTGCTGCAGAAGCCTGGGACCTGAGGACGTGGTCTTGAGATGAGGAGGAACATCTTCATGGAGGATCTTTGGTACCCTCTGGCTGTTGTGCCACCTTGGTACATTTGGGACTGGGGTTAATGACCGGGGAGTGGTTGAGTGGAGAGACTGGAGCTGCGGCTGTGATCTTGTTGAGGGGCAGGCTAGGTTGGATGGGCTGAATGGTTTGCCCATGCGTTGTACATTCTTTATAACTGAAGCACTGATGAATGAGACTGTCAGCCAGTTCCTCTGATGAAAGTAGAGGTGGGGGACGTGGGTGAAAAAATCTCATCCACCTTCAGCAACACCTTGAACAACACGATGGAGAACGAGAGGAGACAGAGGTGTACAAGATGATAAGAGGCATCGATAGGGTGGACAGCCAGTGCCTCTCTCCCAGGATGGAAATAGCTAGTATGAGAGAGCATAATTTTAAGGTATACTGTATGTTCCATCCACCACAAGCATTTTAATTCTGATTTCCATTCACATTCTGACATGTTGGTCCAAGCCCTCCTCAGGGTGGGGGAGCAACACCTTGTGTTCCGTCTGGGTAACCTCCAACCTGATGGCATGAACATCGTTTTACTGTAATATCCAATGATTGAGTCTCCCCACGTGCCCCCCCACACACAGTGAACTAGTCTCCCCACGTGCCCCCACACACAGTGAACGAGTCTCCCCACGTGCCCCCCCCACAGTGAACGAGTCTCCCCACGTGCCCCCCACACACAGTGAACGAGTCCCCCCACGTTCTGACTAACGAGCCGCTGTTTCATGCAGAGTAACCGGCTGGCCAGAGACAGTAACCTGACAGACAACGACATCGAGCAGCTACGGAACATCTACACCCGCGACCCTCTGTCTGAGATCACAGAGCAGGAGAAGGACTTTCTCTGGAGGCACAGGTAGTGGAGGGATGGGTCTGTCACTGTATAACACTGGGGTACAGTACAGGTAGGGATGGGTCTGTCATTGTATAACACTGGGGTATGGTACCGGTGGAGATGGGTCTGTCACTGTATAACACTGGGGTACGGTACCGGTGGGGATGGGTCTGTCACTGTGTAACACTGGGGTACGGTACCGGTGGGGACAGGTCTGTCACTGTGTAACACTGGGGTACAGTACAGGTGGGGACGGGTCTGTCACTGTATAACACCGGGATACAGTACTGGTGGGGATGGGTCTGTCACTGTATAACACTGGGGTACGGTACCGGTGGGGATGGGTCTGTCACTGTATAACACTGGGGTACGGTACCGGTGGGGATGGGTCTGTCACTGTATAACACCGGGGTACAGTACCGGTGGGGATGGGTCTGTCACTGTGTAACACTGGGGTACGGTACTGGTGGGGACGGGTCTGTCACTGTATAACACTGGGGTACTGTACCGGTGGGGACGGGTCTGTCACTGTATAACTTCGGGGTACAGTACTGGTGGGGATGGGTCTGTCACTGTATAACATTGGGGTACAGTACTGGTGCGGACAAGTCTGTCACTGTATAACACTGGGGTACGGTACCAGTGGGGACGGGTCTGTCACTGTATAACATCGGGGTACAGTACCGGTGGGGATCGGGTCTGACCCTGTCTAACACCGGGGTACGGTACCGGTGGGGATGACTCATCGCTCGATTTCCCATTTCAGACATTACTGTGTTAACATACCAGAGACATTACCCAAGTTGCTACTGTCTGTGAAGTGGAACTCGCGGGACGAAGTTGCCCAGGTAACGACGGTTCCCTGTTGCACCATCCATCCATGATGTTTGTTTCGTCTGTTGGTAGGATGTTGCAGGCAATACGAGTGTGTTCTGTCTCGTACCAGTCACCCCAGAACCGTTGGGGTTCAGTCCCCCTGCCCACTGGCCAAGTTGTGTAAGGCAACAGGTTTCCTACCACCATACCCATCTTTACCTCTCCCCTTCTCAGCTTTCTGCAGGGATCGCTCCCTCCATGTCTCGCTTGTCCATTCATTGCTCCCCACTAAACTCCCAACCTGGAAACACCTACCCATTCACCTCCTTCCTCACCTCTATTCAGAACCCCAAACAGTCCTTCCAGGTGAGGCGACTCTTCAGCTGGGGTCGTCTGTTGTGTCTGGTGCTCCCAATGCAGCCTTCTCTGAGACCTCCTGAGGTCCACCCTGCTCTCATATCAGATTTCTTCCTCTCCAGCCCTTTACCTTTCCCATCCACCCGGCATCACCTATCACCTTCCCCTCCCTCCAGCTTTTTATTCTGGAGTCTCCCCCTTCCTTTCCAGTCCTGAAGAGGGGTCTCGCCCCGAAACATCAACTGTTTATTCATTTCCAACAAAGCTGCCTGACCTGCTGAGTTCCTCCAGCATTTTGTGTGTGTTGCAACAGATTTCTCTCCTTGATCGTCATAGTGATCCCTTCCTTGAATGGGGTTTCAATGACACTGTGGCACAGTGGATCCGGTCTCGATCCCGACCTCTGGCAGCCCACCTGTTCCCTGTCGCTGCGTGTAAGGAGTTTGTACGTTCTCCCTGGAACCGCATGGGTTTCCTCCGGGTGCTCCGGTTTCCTCCCACAGTCCAAAGACCTACCGGTTGGTAGGTTAATTAGTCATTGCAAATTGTCTTGTGATTAGGCGAGGGTTAAACTGGAGGATTGCTGGGTGCATTTGGCTGAAAGGGCCAGGAAGGCCTATTCTGTGCTGTATTTCAATAAATAAATAAATATTTAGCCCTAGCCTAATTAAATCAGAACGTCTTTGGAAATGTGGGAGGGACATGCTCACAGGAAAGATGTACAAATGTCTTTACAGACCACGTCAGAACTGAACTCCGAAGTCCAGATCTTTAATAGTGTTGTACTAACCACTGTGGTTCCCCGAACTTTTGCGTTGCTAAGTTCCTTGGATTCTTTGAAGTATCTTTTCTCCCCCCTTGGAATGTTCACCCTTCTTTCCAGAGCAGACGGCCAGACCGTATCCCAGAGTCTTGCCCCAGTCGTCTTGTATAAGACCCACCATCCCTGCTGAAGCTGTCCAGCTGGAAGTCTGTTTGACATTGGCTCAATGTGACTGGCTGCTCTGGTCTTGTAGCTCTCTAGCCAACCACAAGGTGGCAGCCAGAGACCACAGGGACGGGGAAAGTATCGGGGCTGGTTAAAGTCAGATTCAGAATCAGATTTAATATCACTGGCATATGTCGAGAAATTTCTTGACTTTGCAACAGCAGTACAATGCAATACATAATAATAGAGAACAAACTGAATTACAGTAAGTAGTGGTGCAAAAATAGAAATAAAAAAGTAGTGAGGTAGTATTCATGGGTTCAATGTCCATTCAGAAATCAGATGGCAGAGGGGAAGAAGCTGTTCCTGAATCGCTGAGTGTGCGTCTTCAGGCTCCTGTACCTCCTCCCTGATGGTGGTGATGAGAAGAGGGCATGTCCTGGGTGGTGGGGGTTCTTAATGATGGATGTTGCCTTTTTGAGGCATTGCTCCTTGAAGATCTCGTGGGTACCTTGGATACCAGTGCCCATGATGGAGCTGACTAATGAAATTTTAGGCTCCAGTACCAACCATTTCTAACATTACTCCTGTCAATACGTACATGTGCACTGACTATTTGAGGAGACCTTTCATCAGGTTTACCATCTGCTTGGGAAGTGTATACTACCTCAGTGCGCTGTGTAATGATCTGATCTTGGTATGTCGGAGTGGAGATGTGTCTTTACCAAAGGAGGTGTAAGGTGCTCCTTCTCCCCACTAGCCTGCAGGTCCCCCTTGGGCGAGGTGTAGCACCTGCTTAGCCCCCCCCCCCCCCACCCCATGGATCAGGGTCACACGAAGCCACGGGAACAGGTGGTGGATGGTCATATGAGCAGTTGGTGCAGATCACAAGTCCTGGTTGTGTGACCACTGACGCCAGACAGACAATCTCTGAAGAGTATTGGTAATGGCTGGGGTCACCCGTCTGGTAAAGACACTGCCCAGAAGAAGGCAATGGCAAACCACTTCTGTAGAAACATTTGTCAAGAATAATCATGGTCATGGAAAGACCATAATCACCCACGTCATACGACACAGCACATAATGATGATGATAAAAGATCTGATCCACATGAACAGTTTGCAAGACAAACTGTCCAATTCCAATTCAGATCTTCCCCGTTATGTGGAATGGACGTTCCCTATCGTGAGGGAGTCAAAGACCAGAGGGCCCAGCCAAGAATAGAGGGATGGTCCATTCAGAGCAGAGATGTGGAGGAAGATGTGAAGTGTGGAGTGGACTGGGAAGTGGGAAGAGGCAGAAACTGAGGGAGCTCAGAGGTCCTGTGGGGTTACAGGATGTTACTATAAAGGGCAGGGCTGGTGTTGGCTTTGGGAAAGTTAAAGGCATGGAGGAAGGACAGGAGGATGGAAGGGCAGAGGAGGTTCTATGGACAGAGGACGAGAAGAGGTTGGTGGGAGGAGGAGGAGAAGGGACAGAGGAGGAAGAGGGAGGAGGTTGGAGGGAAGGAGGAGGGGAGGAGTTTGGAGGGATGGAGGAGGGGGAGGAAGTTGGAGGGACAGAGGAGGGGAGGAGGAGGTTGGAGAGTTCAGAGGAGGGGAGGAGGAGTGCTCCTTCTGGATGGTTTCACTCGCTGTGGTTGTGCTCTCCTTTCAGATGTACTGCCTGTTGAAGGACTGGCCCCTCATCAAACCCGAACAAGCCCTCGAGCTGTTAGACTGCAACTTCCCTGACCCCATGGTGAGAGAGTTCGCTGTGAACTGCCTGGTTAAAGGGCTGACCGACGATCGCCTGTCCCAATACCTCATCCAACTTGTCCAGGTGAGTCCCCCTCTTCCCCACCCTCTTATTCTTCCTTCTATCCCCTTCCTTTCCAATCCTGATGAAGTGAAGACTCTTCATCTCTTGTTCTCGATATTTATTGCTTATTTATTTATTATTATTATTTCTTTTTCTCCCCATTGTATTTGCACAGTTAGTCATCTTCAGCACACTGGTTGCCTGGCCTGTTGGGTGCAGTCTTTCATTGATTCTGTTATGGTTACCAATGAGAGATTCTGCAGATGCTGGAACTCCAAAGCAACACACACAAAATGCTGGAGGAACTCAGCAGGCCAGGCAGCGTCTCGGGAAAAGAGTACAGCCGATGTTTCGGGCCGAAAGAAGTATTCCCTTTTCCGTAGATGCTGCCTGGCCTGCTGAGTTCCTCCAGCACTTTGTGCGCGTTGCTTGGATTTCCAGCATCTGCAGGTCTTGTGAGTGTTGCTTCTATTACGGTTATTAGTTTTATTGAGAAAACAAATTACAGAGTTGTATATGGTGACATGTATGTACTTTGATAATAAATTTACTTTGAGCTATCACCTTCCAGCTTTTTTCATCCCCCTCCCCACCCATCCACCTTCCCCCTCACCTGGTCTCACCTATCACTTGCCAGCTTGTACTCCTCCCCCCTCCCTTCTACTCCTCCCTAATACTCCTCCCCCGCCCCCTCCAATACTCCTTGTTCTGGCTTCTGCCCCTTTCCTTTCCAGTGCTGATGCAGGATCTTGGCCCGAAACTTCGACTCTTCATTCGCTTCCACAGATGCTGCCTGACCTGCTGAGTTCCTCCAGCATTTTGTGTGTGTTGCTTTAGATTTCCAGCATCTGCAGAATCTCTTGTGTTTATGAGTGGGACCCTCTCCCTTGCCCCCTTGCAGTTAGCTCAAGTCACCCCTCGTTACTGTAATTTGAAGGAGATTGCCGTGTCTGTGGTACCAAATTAACACCAGATCCCCACCTGCTTCTGCCTTTAACGTGTCAGCGATGGGCAACATTGTTAGTGCAGCACTCTGCAGTGGCCTGCTGTAAGATCAGGGTTCAGTTCCCTCTGCTGCCTATGAAGAGTCTGTACGGGTTAGGGTTAGTGAGTTGTGGGCATGCTGTGTTGGCGCTGGAAGCATGGCGACACTTGCCAGCTGCCCCAGCACAATCCTCGCTGATTTGATTTGATGCGAACGACCCATTTCACTGTGTGTGTTGATGTACATCTGGCAAATCAAGCTAATCTTCACAAACCAGTTCAAGCTTGAAAAAAACACAGCTGGAGGAACTCAGCGGGTTAGGCAGCACCTGTGGAGGCAGAGGCTTGTTGACATTTAGGAATGGGTCTGAAGGAGCAGGGAGACAGCTGGTATACAGGGACGGGGGTGAGAGGTGGAACCAAGAGCAGAGGGAGATAATCGGCAGATGGAGGTGGAGTGGTGTCATCGTTATCATTATGTGCCGTGACGTACGATGTGGGCGATCGTGGTCTTATCCATAACCATGATGGTTCTAGGCAAATTTTCCTTCAGAAGTGGTTTATAGAAAGCTGCCTTCTTCTGGGCAGTGTCTTTACAAGACGGGTGACTCCAGCCATTATCGATACTCTTCAGAGACTGTCTGCCTGACGTCAGAGGTCACAGAACCAGGACTTGTGATCTGCACCGGCTGCTCACACGACCATCCACCACCTGCCCCCATGGCTTCACGTGATCCTGATCGGTGGGGGCTAAGAGGTGCTACACCTTGCCCAAGGGTGCCAGCAGGCAATCTCTGAAGAGTACTGATAATGGCTGGGGTCACTCATCTTGTAAAGTCACTGACCAGAAGAAGGCAATGAAAAACCACTTCTTTAGAAAAATTTGCAAGTACAATCATGGTCATGGAAAGACCTTGATCGCCCATGTCGTACGACACAGCACATCACGGATGAATTACAGTTTAATTTGGGCCTGTTTCTCTGTTGTACTGCACCCTGTTCAGTGACCCAGATGGGAGGTAGGGGAGGGAGTGATGGGGAAATGAGATTGTGATGGACAGGCCCATAGTTCACCGGTGTGTGACTCTCTCCACAGGTTCTGAAGTACGAGCAGTATTTGGACAATCCCCTGGGCAGGTTCCTGCTGAAGAAAGCCTTGACCAACCAGAGGATAGGACACTTCTTTTTCTGGCATCTGAAGTAAGTAATAGGCCCTTCTGCCCATTGCGTCTGCGCTGACCCTCGAGCAACCCGTCTATAGGAACCCCATTTTATCCCCTGTCTTGCATTCTCCCACAACTCCCCCCAGATTCTGCTCCTCACCCACACACTGGGGGCTGGGTGGGGGCAATTTACAGCCGCAAATTAACCTGTCGTTGGTGCGCGGGACAAGTTGGAGATCCTTGCTGTTGCCAGGTGAGGGTGCCAGCAGTACAGGGGTTACCACTGATATTGAGAATTTAGATGGCACCAGTAAGTGGCGAGGATTGGCACTTAAGGGCCACGTTTTTTTCCCCCGCGCGCGCTTATCTCAGAATCAGAATGAGAATCCCTGACCTACACTCAGAGGCCATTTCTTTAGCTTCCTCCTGTACCTAATAAAGTGGCCGCTGAGTGTAGGTTCATGGTTTTCTGCTGCCGTAGCCCACCCAGTTGTGTACTGGTGTGGGGACAGGACAGGTTACTAGAAGGATGAGGTGGGGGGGGAGTGGTGGGCTAAGGCTCTTAAGTGAGGGGTTTAAACCTCATTGCTCTGAAATCTGGAGAATCCTGGCAGCTTGGCATTCCTCCCTCTTGCATTCCTCCCTCTTGCACTGTGTGTGTGTGTGTGTGTGTGTGTGTGTGTATGAAAGCACTCACTGCCAAACACCCCCTCTCCACCTCACCCCCTCTCTCTCTCCACCTCACCCCCCTCTCTCCCCTTCCCCTCTCCCCCTCTCCCCCTCTCCCCCTCTCCCCCTCTCCCCCTCCCCTGCCCCCCTCTCTCTCTAAGTGTGCATGCTCCCTTGATCTCTCTTCCCCCCCCACCCTCCCTCAGCCTCTTCAGTTCCCCCTAGTGAAAGTGTTTGATGCTCCCAGATCCGAAATGCACAACAAGACGGTGAGCCAGCGCTTCGGGTTGTTGCTGGAGTCGTTCTGCCGAGCGTGCGGGATGTACCTGAAGCACCTGATCCGCCAGGTGGAGGCCATGGAGAAGCTGATCAATCTGACCGACATCCTGAAGCAAGAGAAGAAAGATGAGACCCAGAAGGTCAGTGCCGTGGGATGGGAGCCTCGTAGGCCGAACGGCTGTTTGTTTCGTTTGGAGATCAGTCAGAAGCGTGTGGATTCCGATCAGTTAGCAGTGGTTCAGAGTGATAGTGCACTACAGCACAGAAAGGCCCTTTGGCCCATCTTGTCCATGCCAAGCTGTTATTTTATCTAGTCCCATCGACCCCCACCCAGAACATAGCCCTCCATACCTGTCCCATCCAGGTACTTGCCCAATTTCTCTTAAATGTTGAAATTGAACCCACATCTACCACTTCCACTGGCAGCTCATGCCCAACTCTCACCATCCTCTGAGTGAAGAAGTTCTCCCTCACATTCCCCTTATACTTTTCACCTTTCACCTTTACCCATGACCTCTAATTCTAGTCTCACCCAAACTTAGAGGAAAAAGCCTGCTTGAATTTTTAGATCTCCCCCTTCCCCCTCCCACTTTCAAATCTCTTACTATCTCTTCTTTCCGTTAGTCCTGACGAAGGGTCTCAGCCCAAAACGTCGACTGTACCTCTTCCTATAGATGCTACCTGGCCTGCTGTGTTCACCAGCAATTTTTATGTGTGTTGCTTGAAATTTCCCTACCTAGATCCCTCATAATTTTGTATACCTCTCTCAAATCTCCCCTCATTTTCCTACATTTTAGGAAATAAAGTCCTAACCTATTCAATTTCTCCCTCTAACTCAGGTCCTTAAGTCCTGGCAACATCCTTGTAAATTTTCTCTGTTCTCTTTCAACCTTATTTACATCTTTCCTGTAGGTAGGTGACCAAAACTGCACACAATACTCCAAATTAGGGCTCACCAAAGTCTTATACAACTTCAACCTAACGTTCTATCTCCTGTACTCGATACTTTGATTTATGAAGGCCAGTGTGCCAAAAGTTCTCTTTGTGACCCTATCTACCTGAGAATCCACTTTCAAGGAATTATGGATCTGTATTCCTGGATTCCTCTGTTCTGCCCTTCCACTCACCGTGTAAGACCTGCCCTGGTTTGACCTTGTAGATAGTTTAGTTTAATTACTATAAACAGTTTATTTCAGCAGTAGTTACCTTCCCTATAAGTAATCATAGAAAAGTACAGTATAGAAACAGGCCTTTCAGCCCACTTAGTTCATGCCGAACCATTTAACCATCCTACTCCCTTTGACCTGCACCGTGACCATAGCCCCCCATACCCCTCCCATCCATGTATCTATCCAAACTTCTCTTAAACGTTGAATCCAAACTTGCACGCACCACTTTCGCTGGCAGCTTGTTCCCCACTCTCACTACCCTCTGAGTGGAGAAGTTTCCCCTCATGTCCCCCTTAAACTTTTCACCTTTCACCCTCAACACATGACCTCTAGTATCCCACCCAACCTCAGAGGAAAAGGTCTTCTTGCACTTACCCTATCCATACCCCTCTTAATTTTGTATACCTCTATCAACTCTCCCCTTAGTCTTCTGTGTTCCAAGGAATAAAGTCCTGGTGTCACAGGTTGACAGGTGGTGAGGATATTGGCTTTCAGCTGTCAGGGCATAGAGTATATTGTACAAGGCTGTGGTGGGGCCATGTTTGTGTGATTGTGTGCAGTTTTTGTTCACTCTGCTGCTGGAAAGAGTGCAGAGGAGATTCATCAGGACTTGTGGGACTGAGTTATGGAGAGAGGTTGTGTAGGTTGTGTCTTTTATTGGCGTGTAGGAGAACGAGATTGCTTGTATGGGACCATGCAACACAAACTCCACAGCACTCTGGTGGCCTTAAGGAACACTGTGGTTCCTGAAGGTTGTCATGGCCGGGGGTGGTAATGGGGACAAGCTCCCACTACCTATTGAATGCTCCCAACACCTCAAATAACTTCTGACAGCCAAGTCCAACTCCTGACCTTAGTTGCTAAGCCCGGCAGAGCTGCTTCTACTGACAGGAAAAGAGGCAAAGGTGGGTTACTGAGGCCTTAAAAGCAGTTGCTTCAGGCAAATGGGGTTTGTCAGCTCATCTCAGCGAAGGAAAACTCTGTACCCACTCATGGGGAAAGGCTTGGGGAGTAAATCCCAAGAGAAAAATACAGAGCTGAAGTTCCTAAGGCAGTCCAACGTTGGATTCAACGCTGACTGGCAACTCCTGTGATGTCACTGGTGCCAAACTGTATTGTTCTGCCGTTCCTTTGGGTTCATCAGGTACGTGGAGAGTTGGAGCTTCCTACATGAGCAACAGCTTGCTCTCCATATCGTACTGCCCTGGTCTGTGTATCTAGACAGCTAGGACGCAGGATCCATGGTCTACCTTGACCAGCGGTGGTCTGAGGAGAATGAGGGATGTATAAACCTGGAGCACAGTCTTTTTTACCTCAGGCTCGAGGATGCAAGAACTAGAGGCCATAGATGAGAGGGGAGAGATTTGGTTAAAAACCCGAGGGGCAACATTTTCACCCAGAGGGCATAAATGGAATGAGCTGCCAGAGGAACTGGTTGAGGCAGGTACAATAACAATTAAAAGATACTTGGACAGGTTCACGGATAGGAAAAACTTAGAGCAGGGGTTCCCAGTCTTTCTTTTTTTTCAATGCCATGGACAGTACCTTTAAGCGAGGGGTCTGTGAACCCTAGTGCTGAATCTCTGTTTATTTCCTGATCCTTGGGGTTCTTTTGGGAGTCAAAAATGGCAAGCAGTTTATTTTAGATTACAAACAAACATGCAAATACTGAGCAAACTGAATAGAGAGCCGAGAAATGATGCTGAGAGGGGAAAGACTGCGAAGTCAAAAGGAATAAAGATGGCGCCTATGAAGACTCCATCACTTTTATAGATAAGATAAGGAAAATTCCTTAGACAGGTATACACTAGCTAATAGACTACATAATTAAATCAATTACATCACATTGGCTAACACTTAGCTAATGAAAACTGAGCAGGATGATAAACCATTAGTTTAGCTGTTGTACCGCTTTCTGCCAGTGAGTGGAGATGAACCACCGCATACTGTGGAAAGTACATGAGTTTGTTAAAATGTATAAATCTTATTAAAAAATGTGAAATTGTGTTGACAGCTAACACACCAAGGGTGTGCTGGGAGGGGGCAGCCCGTAGGCGTTGCCAGCATAGCATGCCCGCGATGCTCGGCAGAACAACACAACACAACACAGCAACAGAATATACGAAACAACAGGTTAACCTAGTAACCGGTACACCTTTGGTCTCTGGGAGGAAACCAGAGCACTCTGAGAAAACCCACACATTCCATAGGGAGGACGTGCTGAGACTCCCTACAGATGATGTTAGAATTGAGTTCAGAGCTCCAATGCCCCGAGCTGCAATAGTGTTGCACCGAGAGTATGTTCATGGTCTTCTGCTGCTGTAGCCCATCCACTTCAAAGTTCGATGTGTTGTGCATTCAGAGATGCTCCTCTGCACACCACTGTTGTAACATGTGATCATTTGACACTGTCACCTTGAACCAGTCTGGCCATTCTCCTCTGACCTCTCATTAACAAGGCGTTTTCGCCCACTGAACTGCCACTTACTAGGTTTTTTTTTGTTTTTTACACCATTCTCTGGAAACTCTAGAGACTGTTGTGTGTGAAAATCCCAGGATATCAGTAGATTCCGAGTTACTCAAACCACCCTGTCTGGCACCAACAATCATTCCACGGTCAAAGTCACTTAGATCACATTTCTTCCCCATTCTGATGTTTGATTTGAACAACAACTGAACCTCTTGACCATGTCTGCATGCTTTTAAGCATTGAGTTGCTGCCACATGACTGGCTGATTAAATATTTGCATTAATGAACAGATGTACCTAATAAAGTGGCCACTGAGTGTAAGGTGTGAGGGCCAAAATGAGGTAGATTTTGAGGTCAAGTGTCCATCTCCTCATACTGGGTTACCACTCAGTGGGGTAGAAGCTGTCCTTGAGGCTGATTTTGATGTGTTTTTTTTAAAGATCTTAACAGATTGAGGCCATTCAATCCACTGTGTACGTTCTCTCAGGTTTGCCTAGCCTCTGGCTAATGGGAGAAGAGAGAATGGCCGTAGTGGGAAGGGACATGTTGGAATGAAACTCTCCTAGGCCCTGCCGTCTGTGAGAGGAAATTCAGTAGGGAATTGGGTGGGGAATAATTGTCGGGATTTGAGGGAAGAGTGGGAATGATTCCCTTCCAGTCCTGATGAAGGGTCTCGGCCTGAAATGCCAACTGTTTATTAATTTGCTCCCTGACCTGTTGTTTGACCTCTGGCACTTTGCGTGTGCTGCTCTGGATTTCTAGCATCTGCAGAATCTCTTGTGTTTATGATTGCAGGGGTTTGCAGTGGTGGTGGTTTGGGGAGGGGATGTTTCCTTGCTGAGCCATGGGAGTGACTCTGCTGTTTGACCTTTTCTCTCTCTCCCCCCCCCCCCCCCCCGCACTCCAGATGCAGATGAAGTTCTTGGTGGAGCAGATGAGCCGGCCCGACTACATGGAGGCTTTGCAGGGGTTCATCTGTCCCCTTAACCCAGTGCACCAGCTGGGAAACCTGAGGTAAATATTGGGGAGAACTCCCTCATCACAGGCCTGAGGTGATCATCAGAGAGAGCTCCCTCATCACAGGCCTGAGAGATCATCAGAGAGAGCTCCCTCATCACAGGCCTGAGGTGATCATCAGAGAGAGCTCCCTCATCACGGGCCTGAGGGATCATCAGAGAGAGCTCCCTCATCATGGGCCTGAGGGATCATCAGAGAGAGCTCCCTCATCATGGGCCTGAGATATCATCAGAGAGACCTCCCTCATCACAGGCCTGAGGGATCATCAGAGAGAGCTCCCTCATCACAGGCCTGAGGGATCATCAGAGAGAGCTCCCTCATCACAGGCCTGAGGTGATCATCAGAGAGAGCTCCCTCATCATGGGCCTGAGGGATCATCAGAGAGAGCTCCCTCATCATGGGCCTGAGGGATCATCAGAGAGAGCTCCCTCATCATGGGCCTGAGGGATCATCAGAGAGAGCTCCCTCATCACGGGCCTGAGGTGATCATCAGAGAGAGCTCCCTCATCACGGGCCTGAGGGATCATCAGAGAGAGCTCCCTCATCACGGGCCTGAGGGATCATCAGAGAGAGCTCCCTCATCACGGGCCTGAGGGATCATCCGAGAGAGCTCCCTCATCACGGGCCTGAGGGATCATCAGAGAGAGCTCCCTCATCACAGGCCTGAGGGATCATCAGAGAGAGCTCCCTCATCATGGGCCTGAGGGATTATCAGAGAGAGCTCCCTCATCACAGGCCTGAGGTGATCATCAGAGAGATCCCTCACTATGGGCCAGAAGCGATCTTTAGGGGGAGCTCCCTCAACACAGAGCTGAGGGAGATGTCTCAGTGACTCTTCTGCGTGTATGTGTGTTTCTCGGGGAGGTGAGAGAGTGTGTGTGTCTAATTCATCCTATGTCCGCACATATGTGTGGTGTACATGTGTACCTGTGTGTGCATGTGTGTCCACACAATGTGTGATTACAGGGGTCTGTGTGTGGGTACACAGGTGTGATTACAGGTAGCTGTGTGTGGGTGCACAGGTGTGATTACAGGTAGCTCTGTGTGTCTGTGGGTACACAGGTGTGATTACAGGTAGCTGTGTGTGGGTGCATAGGTGTGATTACAGGTAGCTGCGTGTGTCTGTGTGGTTACACAGGTGTCATTACAGATAGCTATGTGTGTGGTTGCACAGGTGTGATTACAGGTAGCTATGTGTGTGGGTACACAGGTGTGATTATAGGTAGCTGTGTGTGTACTTGAGTGAGTGAAAGGGAATGGTTACTTTGTACCTGTGCGTGTACAAAGTAGCTATTTAAGGAGCTATTTGGCCCCTATTGGGGCATGGTTTTCTGGAATGACAAAGTGAGTATGAATCTAGCCTGCCACTCCCCCCACATAGTGAGCAGGTTATGAGTTCCCCTTCTGCCTGTCGGCCAGCCTGACCCCTGCCCTGTTGTCCCCACAGGCTGGAGGAGTGTAGAATCATGTCCTCGGCCAAGCGACCCCTCTGGCTGAACTGGGAGAATCCAGACATTATGTCGGAACTGCTCTTTACCAACAACGAAATTATCTTCAAGAACGGCGATGGTGAGTCATTTTCTTCCTTCCATCCTCTCTCTCCGCCCGGCTCTCTGCTGGGGTTCAGAATCGTGCCGGTGAAGCGCTGAGGGATCGCTGACCCGCTCAGTACTCCCATTCACTCCTGCTCCCATCTGGCCAGGGCCTTGCCCTGAAGATGCATGGACCTGGTACCCTGAGAGCCCACACCCCTCCACCCTCTTGGAGATCTTGGGTCAGGCATTACTTCCTGGGAATTTTGGGAACAGTATCAACCCCTCAGAATTCCTCGAGACACTGGGCCAGTGTTAATCCCTCAATCCTCATCAATGTTGGGGCCTGGGTTACTATGTTCCTCGAGATTCCGGGCCAGTGTTAATCGTTTGATCTGTTTTGTTTTTAACAAAATCTGTCAGCACTCTGGTAGGATCTTGCTGTGCACAATGAGGATTGGGGCAGCCAAAGAAATGCAAGTCTTTCTGAAGCACTGGTGGGTGCATCTAACTTACAACGAGCACTCGGCCTGTCAAGTGTGCTTCGAGCAGTCCTACTGTTTCATTAGAGGCTCAGTCAAGGCCCTGGCCAACGAGGGGTGATCTCATTGAAACCTGTCGAATGGTGAAAGGCCTCATTAGACTTGATGTGGAGAGCTGGGAGAGTCTAAGACCAGAGGACACAGCCTCTGAATAGAGGGTGTCCTTTTAGAACAGAGATAAGGAATTTCTTTAGCCAGAGAGTGCTGAAACAATGGAATTTGTTGCCACAGGTAGTTGTGGATACCAAGTCATAGGGTATATTTCAGGCAGAGGTTGATAAATTCTTGATTAATCAGGGCATGAAGGGATATGGTGGGGTGGCGAGGAGAAGGCAGGAGATTGGGGCTGAGAAGGAAATGGATCAACCATGATGACATGGAGGAGCAGACTCGATGGGCCAAATGGCCTAATTCTGCTCCTATACCTTATTTTCTCCTCCCCCCAATGAGGTCTCTAGTATCCAGTCTCCCCACACCCCCGCCAGCTCCATCCCAGATTCCACCCCTTACCCATACAGAAAGGAGGGATCTTGTAGTCAATTAACCCATCGATCCTCTATGTCATTGGGATGAGGAGTATAGACAGGGTAAATGTAAGCAGGCTTTTTCCACTGAGGTTGGGAGGGACCCAACCTCAATCCAAGTGGATTAAGGGTGAATGGTGAAAAGTTCAAGGGGAACTTGAGGGGGAGCTTTTTCACTCAGAGGGTGGTGAGAGTGTGGAGCGAGCTCAGTTCAAATGGTGCATATGAGCTCGGTTTCAGTGTTGGAGAGAAGTTTGGATAGGTACGTGGATTGTAGGGGCATGGAGGGCTGTGATCCTGGCACCGGTCAATTGGAGCAGGCAGATTAAATGGCTTGGCACAGACTAGATGGGCTGAAGGGCCTGTTTCTGTGCTATACTTTTCTATGACTCTATGGTGGAAGAAAGGAGAAGGATAATCCAGTTGGGCCACTTGGGTGGTGGCTACACATAGAACATCGAAGAGTATAGCTCAGGAGCAGGCCATTCGGCCCACAGTGTTGTGTTGTACCAGCTAAAACGCAAATCAAAAACACCCAAACACAAATGTCTCCTACCTACATCATGTTTGTATCCCTCCATCTTCCTTACATCCATGTGCCTATCCAAACATCTCTAATGTATTTGCCTCCTACCTTTCTAGGCAGCGCATTCCAGGCATCCACACTGTGATATTATTTCAGTAGTTTTGTGTATTGATTTGCAACTTCATCCTATGACTGCAATTTTTGGATTACCAGTGATGGACTCTAGTCATTTATCCCCTTCAGTTTGTTGTTTTGATTACATTTGTTACATTAATAGCCAGAAGATCCATTTTATTTAAATGGAAAGATTCTAATCCCCCTACTACATTTCAATGGTTTTCCCAAACTGTAACATGTTTAAACTTGGAAAAAATTAGGAGTGGTACTATTGATCCTTCGGTTAAATTTGAAGAAACTTGGAGGCCATTTATTCAACATTTTCATATGATGTGAAATATCTGGCCCTTTCCAAATCCTTTTCAATAACTTTCTGTTTGTGTCTAGAGGAGCGGAGTTAATGACAAATAATGATTTTAACCGATGAAACATGGCAGCCCAGCCTTTGTTTTGTTTTGTTTTTTTTTAGTGTAGGGGGACTTTTTCCTTGTATAAAATTTTTTGAATCTTTTTCATGTTCAGTTATTAAGAGATTGGGAGGCTTAAATTACATATGTTACTCGGAGTCTGTGTCTGTACGTTAACCGTTATTAATGTAATCCCGATCTCTTTGTATCATTATCATTGTTATGTTTATCAATTCGAAACTTAATAAAAAAAGATTGAGGAAAAAAAACAAATTACCTCTCACATCCCCCTTGAATCTACCCCCTCTCACCTTCAATGCATGCCCCCGGTATTAAACATTTCTACTCTAGGCAGAAAGATGGTCCCTGTCTATTCTTTGCCTCTCAAAATCTTATAAACCTCTATCAGATCTTCCCTCATCCCCTGCTGCTCCAGAGAAAATGACCCAAGTTTATCCAGCCTCTCATGACAGCACACACCCTCTAAACCGGGTAGTATCCTGGTAAACCTCTTCTGCACCCTCTCCAAAGCCTCAACATCCTTATAGTGGGGCGACCAGAACTGTATGCTTCAAAACCCTGAGGACGAGGGAGTCCCTGTGGAAGACGGTATTGTGCTGATGGAGGGTTGTGCTGGAGAGAATTAGTGTCAAATTCAAGTGTATTGTCATCTGCACAAGTACGTGTGTGCAGGTGTAATGAAAAACTCAGTTGCGGCAGCAGCTCCAGCACATAGTATCACAAAAAATTCAGCAGAAGTTACTCACAGTTTTTACATGAAAGAACACAATTACAACAAAACAACCATTGAGCATATCTACATGAAACACTGCCGTAGAAAAGTAGCATCCATCATCAGAGATCCCCACCACCCAGGCCATGCTCTCTTCTCACTGCTGCCAGAAAAATAGAAGGCACAGGAGCCTCAGGACTCACACCACCAGGTTCAGGAACAGTTACTACCCCTCAACCATCAGACTCTTGAACCAAAGAGGATAACTGCACTTATTCTAATCCTGATTTTCCCACAACCAGTGATCTCATTTTAAAGACTCTTTATCTCATGTTCTCGTTATTTATTGCTATTTATTTATATTTGCATTTTCACAGTTCGTTGTTCATTGATCCTGTTTACAGTTACAGATTTGCTAAGTATGCCTGCAGGAAAATAATCTCAGGGTTGTACGTGGTGGCGTGTTTGTACTCTGATTATAAATTTTACTTTGTACTTTATAGTGCAAAGTGGTCACAGTGTTACTGTACTGAGGTAGTGATCAGGGTCGTGCCGAACGGCTGAAGGAAAGTACCTGTCTTGTTGGTCTCTCCTCTCACTGTTGAAAAGGGGCAACACCTCTCTGTCCCTTCTTGAGAGAAAGAGAGAGAGAGAGCTTGTAGCATGTCAAATTTGTCAGAGTGATCAAAAGTTTTTATTGGACTGCAGATCGTGGTCTCTCTTTGGGGGCTTTGCTGTTGCTTGCTTGGTGTGTGGTGGGTGCTGATGCTTTCTGCTGAAATAAATAGGGGAGGAGGAGGGGGTGAGAGTTGATGCTTTGTTGCTGGTTGTGTGTGGGAGGGGGCAAGGGGGCTTCGGGGTTCTAACATTTTACTGTCATTCTTTGGGGTTCTCTGTTTTGTGAAGAGTGAGAATTTCAGGTTGTATACTGTATACATTCTCTGATATAGAAACGTAGAAAACCTACAGCACAATACAGCCCCTTTGGCCCACAATGCTGTGCCGAACATGTACCTACTTTAGAAATTACCTAGGGTTACCCCTAGCCCTCTGTTTTTCTAAGCGTGGAACCACTGAATTGGTGGTGCGGGACTTGAAGCTTTTGTCCCCTCCTACCCAGTGGTAGCAGTGGGGAAGGTGGCATGGCTCGGATGGTGGGGATCTTTAATGGTGGACTTTGCCTGCTTGAGTTAGTACCTCCTGTGGATCAGAGCTCAAAGTTCAAAGTACATTTATTATCAAAGTATTCAAACATTATACAACCTTAAAATTCATCTCCTTACGGGCAGCCACTAAACAAAGAAACCCAATAGAACCCATCAAATATCCTACGTGCACAGAAAAAAAAAAATCATGCAAACAATGAACGCAAGCAAATAGCATTCTGAACTGAAGTCCACAAAGATTAGTCCGTCCACGGACCCTCACTTCAGAGCAGAGCAGTGAGCTGAACCGGCCCATCCTTCACCTTGGGTCCCGACACCCCAACCTTTTCAATTTGTCCGGTACCTAAATCGACTTCCAAACAGATAGTACCATTGGTGGGGAGGGATGTGCCCATGATGTGTTGGGCTGAGGCCACATCTCCCTGCGGCTTCCTGCATTCCTGTGCATTCAAATTACGGTGCCATCGATCTCACTGTGTTAACTGTTTGTGTGTTATAGATCTACGACAGGACATGCTAACACTACAGATTATTCGAATTATGGAGAACATCTGGCAGAACCAGGGGCTGGACCTAAGGTAAGATGAGATGTGCGGTCAATGTCCCAGGCCCTGGCCTGATGCTTATTTATTGATTTATCTATTGAGATACAGTGCAGAATCAGCCTTCCCAGCCACTCCACCAAGCAACCCTCGATTTAACCCTAGCCTAATCACAGGACAATTTATAATGACCAATTAATCTACCAACCGGTACATACTTGAACTGTGGGAGGAAACCAGAGCACCTGGAGGAAACCCACAGGGTCACGGGGAGAACGTACAAACAGGCAGTGGCGGGAATTGAACCCAGGTCGCTGGAAGTGCGAAGCGTGTGGTAACCACTACATTACTGTGCTGCAGAGATGCAGAGACATCTTTGTTCAGTGATGTTGGTTCAATTCCAGTCCTTCCCTCATTTCACCAGCAGCACTTCCCTCTCCTACTACCTTGCCCTACTCCCTCATTACCCTTCCCGACTCCTGCTTTCCCTCAGTTTCTGCCCCCAGCTTCGAGACTGGGGTTGCCTTTGACGCTCCCCTCTTTCCCCACCACTGCCTTCCTGCTTATACCTACGGCACTGAGACGGAGATGGTTAGGAACTTCATGTTCCGTGGTGTAAATATCATCAAGACCTTGTCCTGGTCCAGGCACGTGGACATTATGGTCAAGGAAGTTCACCAGCACCTCTGCGTCCTCGGGAGGCTAACAGAATTCAGGATGTCCCCGATGACCCTCACTAATGTTTACAGATGCACCATAGGAGGTCTCCGCTGGTCCCAGTTGACCATGGATTTATGTCCTCGCTGTCTACTTGATTGGCAAGCCTGGGCAGTACAATATGGAGAGCGAGCTGTTGCCCATGCAGAAAGCTCCCCCTTGCCACGCAGCTGATGAATCCAAAGGAACAGCAGAGACAGACACAGTTTGGTACCAGGAGCTGCCGGTCAGCATTGAACTCAATGTCGGGTTGCCTTAGAGACTCCAGCTCTGGATTTTTCTTTAGAGTCTACTCCCAAAGCTTTCCCCATGAGTGGGAATAGCGGAGGCTCGAGATCAGAGTTTTCCTTCTCCTAGATGAGCTGGCAAGCCCCATCTGCCCAAAGCAACTGGTTTTAAGGCTCCAGTAACCCACCTTTGCCCCTTTTTCTCTCAGTAGAAATGGTTCTGCTGGGCCTAGTAGCTAAACCACACATGAAGGCCAGGAGCTGGGCTTGGTTCTCAGAGACTATCTGAGATGCACACCATTGGAGGCTAGTGGGAGTTTGTCCCCACTGCCTCCCCTGACTATGACAACATTAAGGAAATACCAAAGGGCTGCGTTGTCCTCACAACTATGTGCAATTTCTTGCAGCACCGGGCAGAATAGTTGCCGTACCAAACCTGGCTTGGTACGGCAACTATTCTGCCCGATGCTGCAAGAAATTGCACAATAAAAGTAAGCAGAAGATTGCAAAAGAAATTGCAATCAATAAAAGTAAGCAGCTGGCGTTCAGAACTAAAGTTCACGAAAGACACCATCGTGGCTTGAGATGGCAACTGTGCTGTCCGAGGCAGCAAAGAACTACACACTGTTGTAAACACAACCCAGTCCTCCATGGATTCTGTCTACTCTTCCTTCTGTTTTGGGAAGTAACCCACATAGTCACGGACCTTACCCACGCTAAACTTTCTCTGCCCGCCTGTTGGCAGAAGATATAAAAGCTTGGGATCACCTAACAGGGCAGCTTCTGTTCCGCTGTTATCAAACTCTTGACTAGACCTCTTGTACGACAATGAACTGCAGATCTCCCACTGTCTCGTTGTGGCCCTTGGTCCTTATCAGAATCAGAATCAGGTTTAATATCACTGGCATATATTATAAAATTTGTTAACTTTGCAGCAGCAGTACGATGCAATGCAATAGATAATAGAAAATATATGAATTACAGTAAACATACATATATAAAGTAGTTAAATTAAATGGGCAAAAACAGAAATAAAGAAAGTAGTGAGGTAGTGTTCAGGGGTTCAATGTCCATTCAGAAATCCTTCGGCAGAGGGGAAGAAGCTGTTCCTGAATCACTGAGTGTGTGCCTTCAGGCTCCTGTACCTCCTTCCTGATGGTAACAATGAAAACAAGGCATGGCCTGGGAGATGGGGATCCTTAATGATGGACAGGCACTGCCTTTTTGAGGCATTGCTCCTTGAAGATGTCCTGGATATTACAGAGGCTAGTGCCCCTGATGGAGCTGACTGAGTTTACAACTCTCTGCAGCTTATTTCAATCCTGTGCAGTAGCCCACCCCCCCAACCCAATACCAGATGGTGATATAGCCAATCAAAATGCTCTCCATGTACATCTGTAGAAATTTGCAAGTGTTTTTGGTGACAAACCAAATCTCCTCAAACTCATAATAAAATATAGCTGCTGTCGTGCCTTCTTTGTAGCTGCATCGATATGTTGGGCCCAGGTTAGATCCTCAGAGATGTTGATAACCAAGTACCTGAAATTGCTCACTCTCTTCACTTCCGATCCCTTGATGAGGACTGGTGTGTGTTCCCTCATCCTACCCTTTCTGAAGTCCACAATCAGGTCTTTGGTCTTACTGATGTTGTGTGCAGCGTTGTTACTGCGACACCACTTAACCAGCTGATCTGTCTCACTCCAGTATGCCCTCTCGTCACCATCTGAAAATTTCCCAACAACAGATAGGTAGATACCTTATTGATCCCAAAGGAAATAGGAAATAGGTGTGTTGTCAGCAAATTTATAGACGTACAGTTCAAAGATGTACCAGTGGTAGGTTAGTTGGCCATTGTAAATTGGCCTGTGATTAGGCTAGTGTAAAATCAGTGGGTTGGTGGTCGTTGGTCTGGAAGGGCTTGTTCCACATTGTATCTGTAAATAAAATAAGGAAGGGTCCCTCTTTGACAATAATAAGCCAGTTCCCAATATCTGCTCCAGGATGCTGCCATACGGATGCCTGTCGATCGGTGATTGCGTGGGACTGATAGAGGCCGTGCGGAGTTCACACACCATCATGCAGATCCAGTGCAAAGGTGGGCTGAAAGGTGCCCTGCAGTTCAATAGCCACACCCTTCACCAATGGCTAAAGGACAAGAACAAGGGCGAGGCGTAAGTCTGAAGCACCTTTTCCCTCTGACCCCAGGCAGGAGCCGTCCATCACAGTGTTGGCGTGGTGTATCGCGGATCAGCTACTCCGTATGCTGCTGGGCCAGGTTGACCCAACGCAGGTCCACTTGCATTACCAATGCATAACTGTCCGTAGATAACCTCAAAGCTGCCGTGAAAGTTGATGGGGTGGTTAAGGAGGCGCGTAGTGAGTTGGCCTTCATTAATCAGGGGATTAAGTTCAAGAGCTGTGAAGTAATGTTGCAGTTCTATAAAACCCTGGTTAGACCACAATGGGAAAGGTCTTGATAAAGAGTCTCAGCCTGAAACATCGAGCTGTTTACTCTTTTCCATAGATGCTGCCCGGCCTGCTGAGTTCCTCCAGCATTTTGTGTGTGTTGCTTGGATTTCCAGTATCTGCAGATTTTCTCATATTGGAATATTATGATATCTTTACAAGAAGGATATGGACGCTCTCGATTGGGCACAGAGGAGATTTTCCAGGGTGCTGCCTGGATTAGATCACATGTCTTATGAGGAAAAGTTGAGCGAGCTCAGTCTTTCCTTCAGAGTAGAGTTTCCCAACCCGTTTTCCATGGAATTGGTCAATGGCATTAAAAAAAGGTTGGGAACCCCTGACTTGGAGCGAAGGGGGATGAGGGCTGTCTTGATAGTGTACAAGGTGATAAGAGGCATGATAGAGGAGGTAGCCAGAGACTTTTTCCCAGGGCAGGAAATGGTTAATACAAGAGGGAATAACTTTATGGTGACTGGAAGAGGGTATGGGGGTGTGTCAGAGGTAGGTTTCTGAGAGTGGTGAGTGTGTGGGATGGTGGTAGAGGCTGTCAGGTGCTGGGGGCCTTTGAAATCCAGGGTTCTTCAGAAGTCAAGAATGAGGCACAGGTCTTGTTGCTTATGATTGTTTCATCCAACGTTACAAGAGCAAAGGGGAACGGGGGAAGCGTCGAGAGAACCAAGAAAAGACCAGATGAAAAAGTAGTTGTGGTTGGTGCTCAGGCTCGAGGTAACAGAATTCCATTGATAACAATTAAACTATGAAATAGCCAGCTTCAAGCCATGTGACACCTGCCACTGAAAACTAAGAAATTTTTAGAAAACCCTGGTTGGAAGACCAATCCAGGTAGGTCTTACACAGTGAATGGTAGGGCACTGAGGAGTGCGGTAGAACAAAGGGATCTGGGAATACAGGCCCATAATTCATTGAAAGCAGTGGCACAGGTAGATGGGATTGTAAAGAAAGCTTTTGGCCTTCAGAGATTGAACTGTTGAGTACAGGAGATGGGATGTTGAAGTTGTATAAAACAGTTTCGAGGCCTAACCTGGAGTATTCTGTGCAGTTTTGGTCACCTACCTACAGGAAAGATGTAAATAAGGTTGGAAGAATACAGAGAAAACCTCCAAGGATGTTGCTGGGACTGGAGGACCTGAGTTAAAAGGAAAGATTGAATAGGTTAGGACCTTATTCCTGGCAATGTAGGAGATTGAGGGGGAATTTGATAGAGGTATAGAAAATTATGAGGGGTATAGATAGAGTGTAAATGCAAGTAGTCTTCTTCCACTGAGATTAGGTGGGACTAAAACCAGAGGTCATGTGTTAAGGGTGAAAGGGGAGAAGCTTATGGGGAACATGAGGGGAAACTTCTCCACTCAGAGGGTGGTGAGAGTGTGGAACAGTATTTCTATCGAATACTGAAAGGCCTAGATAGTCGTGGAGAGGTTGCTTCCAAATGTGAAACAAAGAGACCCAGAAGAACCCAGTTAAAAATAAGTCTAGGACCAGAGGGCACAGCCTCAGAATAGGGCGTCCCTTTAGAAAAGAGATGAGGAGGAATTTCTTTAGCCAGAGGTTGGAGAATCCATGGAATTCATTACCACAGATGACTGCGGAGGCCAAGTCTGAGTATATTTAAAGCGGGGGTTGATAAATGCTTTATTAGTCGGGGGAGAAGGCAGGAAACGGGGTTATGAAGGATAATAAATCAGCCATGATGGAATGGCAGAGCAGACTCGATTGGCCTGATGGCTTACTGTCTTATGAGTCCTGTGAGGCTGAAAGCCTAGGATAGGCTCAGTAAGTGATTTCCTCGTGGAGGAACTGAGGTGATATGACCCAGTTTTCTCTTGGTTACCAGTTACGATGCTGCCATCGACCTGTTCACTCACTCCTGCGCTGGGTACTGTGTTGCCACGTTCATCCTGGGCATTGGAGACCGACACAACAGTAACATTATGGTGAAGGATGATGGACAGGTGAGTACCTCGGGCGGTAGGGCACGTCACCTCCTCCCTCTACCAGTGGGAGATCAGTGGGGCTTCCCTCTAGAAGAGAGCTCCTTCCCTGCCACTGCGAGGCATTGAAACCGCCTTGTAGAAAAGTTCAAAATTAAAATGATGTATGTAAAATACAACCTTGAGATTCATCTTGCTACATGCAGACACAAGACAAAGAAACCCAAAAGAACCCAATTAAAAATATGACAGTCAAACACCCACTGTGCTGAGAATAAACAAAACAGATCATGCAAACAGTAAACACAAGCAAATAGCGTTCTGAGCTGAAGTGCAGAAAGAGAGTCCTGCCCGTAGACCCTTAGTTCAGCGCCGAGTGGAGCAGCGTGTTGAGCAGGTGCAACCCTCCCCTCGGGCCCCGACACCCTGACCTTTTTGATATGGCCCAGCACCTAAATCATTGTCCAAGCATTGGGTTCAGTCTCTCTGATACACTCTGGGGCTTGGAACCTGTCGCTTCGATTCAGCCCATCAGTCGAACCTCAGGTCTTTCTCGACAACGGGCCTGCCACCTCGCCACGCCTCGGTTATGCCGCACGGAATTGTCTCCAAGTCCGAAGGGAAGTTACAGGCTGTTGCTTGCGGTGATCATTGCAATATCCAGCAGAGACGAAGGCTGATTGGCCCACTGTATCTATGCCAGCCAGACTTGAATACTGGGTTGGACTAAAAATTAGCTTCTTTAGTCGTATGGCATACAGTGAAATGCATAATTTGTGTCACAACCAACGCAGTCCAAGTATGTGCTGGAGGCAGCCTGCAAATGTAGTCATGCCCCTGGCAGCAACACAGCACGCCCACAACTTACTGGCCCTTACTAATGCCTGTGCCATGAACTGTGGGGAGCAACCAGCAGAAGCCCTCATGGTCACAGGGAGAACATACAAGCTCCTTACAGGCAGCAGTGGGAGTTAAATTCCGATCATTGACGCTGTAAGTGCTATGCTAACCACTATTCTACTGTGCAGTGGACTGGCTAGCGTTACATAAGACCATAAGATATAGGAGCACAATTAGGCCATTTGGTCCATTGAGTCCTGTCCGCCATTTCACCATGGCTGATCCATTTTCCCCCTCAGTCCCAATCTCCTACCTTCACCCCATAACCCTTCACGCCCTGCCCAGTCAAGAATCTATCAGCCTCCGTCTTAAATATACTCAAATCATTCGGCCTCCACAGCCACCTGTGGCAGTGAATTCCACAGGATCACCATTCTCTGGCTAAAGAAATTCCTCCTCATCTCTGTTCTAAATGGACACCCCTCTGTGTTGAGGCTGTGTCAAGTTGTTGTAAACTCCTCTACCACAGGAAACATCCTCTCCACGTCCACTCTGTCGAGGCCTTTCAACATTCAATAGGTTTCAATGAGATCCCACCTCATTCTTCTAAATTCCAGTGAGTACAAGCCCCAGAGCTTTCAAACACTCCTTATATGATAAGCCTCTCAATCCCAGAATCATTTTGAACCCCTCCCCCCACAATGTCAACACATCCTTCCCCAGATAAGGGGCCCAATGTTACAACCTTCCTGATTTTGGACCCCACCTGGTCATTTCTTATTCTGCCCTATCCACCTCGTCCCTTTACCTTCAGGTATCTGTAGGCCATTACAAAATGGCCCAGCGGATCGAGCCGCTGTCTCACAGCTCCAGAGAGCCAGATTCAATCCTGACCTCGGTGTGGTATCTGCACGTTCTCCCTGTGGCCACATCGGTTTTCTCTGGATACTCTGGTTCCCCTCCCACTCCCCAAAGAGTGAAGTTGGTGGGTTAATCAGCCGCTGGTTGTTGTTTGCATGAGGGGTAGTTGAAATGGTGTTGGTGTAAGTGGATGGTTGATGGGGGTCAGCATGGAGCAGATGGGCCAAATGGCCAGCATACCCGCTGATTGACTCCACCCAGGAGCAGAGCCACGGCAGAAAAGATTGGCGAGGATGTTACCAGGACTCGGGTTGCACAGGCAGGCCGATACCGTGAACCCGGGCGTGACCTGTTGCCCTCTCCTCCCACAGCTCTTCCACATTGACTTTGGCCACTTCCTGGACCACAAGAAGAAGAAATTCGGCTACAAGCGTGAGCGGGTGCCCTTCGTCCTGACGCAGGACTTCCTCATCGTCATCAGTAAGGGTGCACAGGAGTGCACCAAAACCAAGGAGTTTGAGCAGTAAGTGAGGAGCGGCCTGCTAGAGATCGGGAGAGCGTTGGGATGGTGTTAGGAGAGCGGGGACTGCATTTACAGCATCCCTTGGCAGCCGATAACCTACCCCCTCCCTCCTTGAATGTATTCTTGGTCGTAAAGGGGAAATGCAGACAGTGGCTTTGTGCACAGAAATATCCCACAAAGGTGGCCTGATTACAACCGGTTTTCGGTGATGGTGGTTGAGAGCTGATTAGCTCCAGAGCAGGGGTTCCCAACCTTCTTCATGCCATGGACCAATACCATTAAGCAAGGGGTCCATACTGCCCTTGGAGCTTGTCAGCCTCCACTTTAAACACACCCAATGACTTGTCCTCCACGGCAGTCCGTGGCCATGACTTCCACAGGTTCACCATCCTGTGCTATAGAAATTCCTCCTCATCTCTGTCCTCTTCCACCCTCAGCACCCAAATTCCGGAGCCTGCTCGTGAAGGTAGACAGAGCATTAGATTAACACTCTGGCAAGAGGCAGATCAGTTGGGAGGATTTTTTTTTTTGTGGTTGGTCTCTGGAGGGGGAGCTGAGCACATGGGCTTGAAAATGAGGGTGGTGCTCCTTTGCTCCTGGTGGCCACTGCTCAGAGTCAACCTCTGAAGCTCAATTCTTCGGCTCCCTCCTCGAGGCAGAGCTCTAATCCACCCCACCCCCCCCAAGCATGGGGCAGCCGTGGTTCCAGCTACACACGTGGCCTGGCATCGTGCCAGACTGCCGTGACCTACGAGGCCTCGTTTTCCTGTGTTGAGGCACACTGTCAATGCCAGGGGTTTTACACTCGGAACGTGGGATGGAGGGAGAGCCGAGTGGGGTAGGCTGAAGGAGGGGGAAGGTAACGGGTGTACGAGAGGGGAGGGGATGGACCGGAGAATGGAGTGAGTTGGGCCAGAGGGAGAGGGGAGGAGAGGGTAGTGGAGTTAAGGGTGTAGGAGAGGGGAGTGGTTTGGGCCAGCGAGGGAGGTAATGTGTTGGGAGGAAAAGGTAATAAGGTGTAGGGGAGGGGAGTAAGTTAAGGGAGGGAAAGGGAGTAGGTTGGGCCAGAGGAGAGGGGAAGGGAATAAGGCAGAGCGAGAGGCTGTGGGAGGGAGTTATGGTGATTTAGAGTGAAGCGGAGTGGAACAGAACTGGTGGATATGTTGGGGTAGGATATAATGGAACTGAGAGGTCATTTGCTCAGTCGGTAGATACAGAACATTATAAATGCCCCCACATTCCCACCTCCCTCCTACCCCACCGCAGGTTCCAGGAGATGTGCTACAAAGCCTATCTCGCCATCCGGCAGCACGCCAACCTCTTCATCAACCTCTTCTCCATGATGCTGGGCTCGGGAATGCCAGAGCTGCAGTCCTTCGACGACATCGCCTACATCCGCAAGACCCTGGCACTGGACAAGACCGAGCAGGAGGCACTGGAGTACTTCACCAAGCAGATGAATGACGCCCACCATGGAGGCTGGACAACAAAAATGGACTGGATCTTCCACACCATTCGCCACATGCCCTGAGTGGATGGGGACATTTCGACCAAGGGAGTTGACGAAGATGACTTGTTCTCCAAAGTCAGACGCTCTGCAGGCAAGGGACCAGTCACTGCTGACTTCAACTAAGGTTACCTTGGGAACCAGAATCCTTCTTGCTCTGGGACTGGATGTAACCAGTCCCTCTCTACCATTACATGTTGAACTTCTTGTACCAGAGGACCTTGAGCCCTGAATCTGGTCTGGGTGAGTTTTTTTTTCCTTCTTTTCTCTGCTTCGGCTGTGCACCAGACAGGTGCCCATGAGAAAGAAGATGATTTTGAGACCGTGTTCTGACTCTACGGATGAATGGGGGTGGTGGTCGGGGGGGGGAAGGCTGCAAACAATGAGCGTAGAACACTTTGTGAAATCTGAAGGAACCTCATCTGCTGAAGCATTTTTGATTTTGTTCTGAAGCAACACGGTGTATTCATCTCCTGGCTTCCTCGTCCCCTGCAGAGTGGGAGGCAGGGACTGCACGGAAGGTACCTCCATCAAAACCTTCATAACCGTGCAAACTGCACAGGGGAGGACGGCTCCAATTATTGATTAAGGAGGGAGCAGAGGATTTCTGTGCTTGTGTGCTTGTATGCTGAGGTGCCAAAGGCTTCCACGGAAGGGTTTACAGTTGAACGTGTTGTTAGTTGGGCCCAGCTTGGCAGGTTGGTGGAAGCCTCCCTGTGGAGTGGGCCACTAAGGAATGGCAGTATCCTTAAAACCCCTTAAGCAACGGCGATGGAATGTGTAGATTATACAAAGGTCTATTTATTGGAGGTGTAGGTCCATTTGACCGACAATAACATTTTTTTTTGGCCTCTGTTGGTTTGGCTGGCTGATGGGATGGTTGGTGTTGGCCAATCCACATTAGGTTGGGTTGACTGGTGTTGCCTCCATTGAGTGGGATTTACATGGGTTATTGGCTAGACTCGGTTCAATTTGGTATACAGTTGGGTTGGTTGGTTTCTGTTGAGTTGGGGTCGAGTTAGGTTGGGTACACTGTCAACTATTGGGATTGTCTGGCCTTGCCTTTGTTGGGTTGGGCTTAAGTTGGCCAGTGTTGGTTAGTGCTGAATTGTTGTTGAGGGTCCTAGTCTGGCCTTTTAATGACTTAAACTCCAGTTAGATTGACCGTTGAGATGGACTGGTTGACCTTGGTTTTGCTGAGATGGGTTGACAAACTAAATTAGGTTTGGGTAGGACTCTTTGGGGTTGGAAGCACTCAATTAATTGTTTTTGGGTTGGAATCCCTTAGCAATTCTCTCCCTCTGTTTGTTGAAACTATCATAAAGTCTTTCCCTGCCACCCTTTTCGGAGCCGAAGGACAGGAAGGTAATCGAGCGGTCTCTGCCTGTTCAGCAATACCCTCCTTTTGCACTTTTTCTCATTCATGTGAATCGAAAGTGGCACCCATGAAGGAAAAATGGAGAAAAACTGATCGCCCTGGGATATCTCCCTGGCTGCCAAGGTTTAACGAAGAAACCTATCCGACAGAGATACCTGACGTTGAAGGGATAAGTCAGGAGGGAACTGTCATGAAATCTCCATCTGGCTGCACTGAGCTCTCAGATAGAGTTAATGCAAATATCTACAAGTATTAAAAGCAAATGCTGAACTTTTTTGAGGGAGGGGATTGGGGCTGGGGAAATGGAGTGAGAGGGGCTGTTCTCTTGGGAATACAAAAGCATTTCTGAGAATATATTCTGTAGTTTAGGGCAGGGATTAATAAATGCTTGTTTGTCATGGCAGTCTAACTGTGATACTGCTGAGATTTGAATGAAAACCAGTTTACCTCGAGGGAGAACAGCCCTTTCTTCTCCATCCCCGCCACAACTCAACCTCACAACTTCTCAGTTGAAGCCTCTGCACCCACTTCGAAATGCAGTAACCAGAATTGGAAGTGATCCACCTTAGACCTAACTTGTGATTTATAAAGGGTTTATCATTGCTTTTTGCTTTATTTATTAAAGCTAAGCATCCCATTAATGCTCTTTTTTATATATAAACTCCATCATTGACTTCAACACTTTTATTCTCATTTTTCTGCTTCAAAGGTGTTTGCTTTAAATATTGCTTGGAACGGAAATTGCTTATCTCTCCTTATCCCCCCCCTCCCCATTCTGAGCTTACTGCGCTGTGATGGAGGCTGTTGACAGCCTTTCTAATATCACTGCTCACTTTGCTTTGCCTTGCAAGTATGAAGGGTCAAGTATAGAATCTGGGGAGGTCAGTTGGGGGTAACAAACCTGTGTTTGATTGGTCTGTGCAAAAGGTTTGCGTGTTGTAAGCTCTCTCACTTCCTTGGAATGTTCAGATGGCAACGCCGGTTATACGTTATCCTGGGAGGATTAATGTCTTACAACTGACCTAGCCACGTGCTTTTGCAGTTGGGCACGGGCAGCTGATCAACAATGGTCACCGTAATACTCTCAATCCTTTGTTGGTCTGGAAAGCTGTCTATGTGTCAGGACTGCACTACTGCAAAGCACTGATGTGTTGTCTCCTGCAAGTCCTGTAAGGCTGATTCCAGACCAGTTCTGGATACTTGGGAGGGTTGACAATGCAACTGAAAGCACCCTAGTGTCCTGGTGCTGTCAGTGTTGGAACGCCAGTGTTGCGATTGTGCTGACGTGCTGAGAGATTGCTCACTCCACCATTACCATCCAGTGGGGTGTGGATTAATATCCAGAAGTGGGAGTCCTATCAGATTTCTTCCTTTTGCCCTGTATTTTTTTCATTGTCTGGTCTGGAGGTCTTGTAGTTTCCTCCTGAACCACTCCACTGCTCCCTAGATAAACAGGGAAGCAAATCTAGCATCATTTGATTTTCGTCTGCCAAAAATTCCTAAATATGTACCTGGCTCAGGGGATTTTCCCCTGGTCCCTGAGAAGGTCGCTGTCCCAGTGCCAACACCGAAGGGGTTCGACACCATCCTTTGGAGATGATAAAGTAACAGCCTTTTTTGTCCCTTTATGTGGGTGCCCACTATCAACACTAGGAGGAGTTGGGTAGCAGTCTCCAAACTAGCACTGTGACCTGGTCACTGAACTGGACGTGTGTGTGGGAGCTGGTGGGATTCCTACATTCACATCAGATCGGATTGCCCGTTATGCCAGTGGCACTTAGAAGGTCCTCCATCTCTGGTGTTGGCCAGGGCTTCCTTCATCGTGTCAGTAGCTTCCTCTCGATTTTCACCACTGCCAGTCGTGCAGGTCCCAGGTGGAGACTCAGGAATACCATCACACTCAGATGTAGAAGGATTCTTCATTGCTGTTTCTGTAACAATTTTGTTTTACCAGTGAGGATTGTTAGCTCTGAGCTGAATCTCCGAACCTGGAGGACTGGTGGACCACACTTAGTCTGGCCTCTACCCTTTGACCTGTTCAGCATGGTGACCCTACCAAGAAGCAAAGCATGAAGTCCTGACTCCAGCCAACATAGATAGCTGTCTGGGTCATTGAGGCATGAAAGCCTCCAAACCTTACCACTAGATTGTGTTCCTCTTGGAGTTCCCACATTCATTGTTATAACCAAGAAGCAGTTTCTGGGAATATATACAAGCCCTCCTGTTTTGAAACATCAAATGGGTGTGGATTTAGTCAATAGACAATAGGTGCAGGAGTAGGCCATTCGGCCCTTCAAGCCAGCACCACCATTTACTGTGATCAGGGCTCATCATCCACAATCAGTACCCCGTTCCTGCCTTCTCCCCATATCCCTTGACTCCGCTGTCTTTAAGAGCTCTATCTAACTCTTTCTTGAAAGCATCCAGAGAATTGGCCTCCACTGCCTTCTGAGTCAGAGCATTCCACAGATCCACAACCCTCTGTGTGAAAAAGTTTTTCCTCAACTCTGTTCTAAATGGTCTACCCCTTATTCTTAAACTGTGGCCTCTGGTTCTGGACTCCCCCAACATCGGGAACATGTTTCCTGCCTCTAGTGTGTCCAATCCCTTAATAATCTTAAATGTTTCAATAAGATTAGTGGCCATGAACAGGAAATTCCACCTAATCCACATCTCCTTTTATAATTCGGGTTTCTTCCAGGCTAAATCTCCTGGAAGCTAGGGGTATCCTGAGTGCAAGGCTTCCCAGCCTTAGCTTTCTCAACTATACACAGGGTGCAGAAAAGAGATTCTGATGGTGATAATTTCAGGAGTGGGCTGAAAGGATCTGGTGTATGCTTGCCTGATGAGCCAAAAGCTACTTGCCCTGCTGTGTTTGATGGCTGAACTGCAGCAAGGGTGTTAGTTGATTTTTTGACCCTTCACTGGTCACTTAGGGGATGGGGAAGTGAGTACTCTGTGTCACAAAAGGTCAGTGGCTTTGTGGCCATGCTTGCCTCATTACTGGCAGGAACTCTGCGTTGCCATTTGTTTCCGACAGAGAGAGTTCAGCGAGTTGCAAGTGCCTGGTGTCTGCCTTCACACCAATGGTCGAAAAGCAAAACAGCGCAGATGCTGGAAGTCTGAAACAAAGCAACCCTCAAAGTAATGGGTCAGTCGGCATCTGCGGAGGGAAGTAACTGGTGTTTCGGGTTCTGTTGAAAGATTAATGACCTTGAGTCATGCACCACCCACCATGTATGCTGACTATTTCCAATATTTTCTTCCTCTGGTTTACATTGAGTGCTCACACCTCAGCACCATCGTGCCTGAGAATTCATTTGAATGTGAGCTAGATATTCAGCTGTGGTAGGTCTCTTTTTTTTATCCCAATACAAGTCAGTGTGAGATAATTCTATTGAACCTCTGGTGGTGAGGCAGGTCGACTGAGCTCAATCCACTGGTTGTGTCTGACCCTGAGAGTGTGTGATGGGACGGTATAGAGGGTGCTTCACTCTGTGTCTGACCCTGGGTCTGTTCAATGGGACAGTGTAGAGAGAGCTTCACCCTGTGTCTGACCCTGGGAGTGTGTGATGGGACAGTGTAGAGGGAGCTTCACTCTGTGTCAGACCCTGGGAGAGTGTGATGGGACAGTGTAGAGGGAGCTTCACTCTGTGTCAGACCCTGGGAGAGTGTGATGGGACAGTGTAGAGGGAGCTTCACTCTGTGTCAGACCCTGGGAGAGTGTGATGGGACAGTGTAGAGGGAGCTTCACTCTGTGTCTGACCCTGAGAGTGTGTGATGGGACAGTGTAGAAGGAGCTTCACTCTGTGTCAGACCCTGGGAGAGTGTGATGGGACAGTGTAGAGGGAGCTTCACCCTGTGTCTGACCCTGGGAGTATGTGATGGGACAGTGTAGAGGGAGCTTCACTCTGTGTCAGACCCTGGGAGAGTGTGATGGGACAGTGTAGAGGGAGCTTCACTCTGTGTCTGACCCTGAGAGTGTGTGATGGGACAGTGTAGAGGGAGCTTCACTCTGTGTCTGACTGTGGGAGTGTGTGATGGGACAGTGTAGAAGGGGTTTCACTCTGTGTCTGACCCTGGGAGTGTGTGATGGGACAGTGTAGAGGGAGCTTCACTCTGTACCTAACCTGTGCTGTCCCACCCTGACTGCCTGGTTGTGTGTGACAGGTTAATGAAGAGGGAACTTTACTCTCTGTTACCCCTGCGCTGGGAGTGGAACAGTGTAGATCAGGGGTTCCCAACCTTTTTTATGCCATGGACCCTCACCATTAACTGACGGGTCAGTGGGCCCCAGCTAGGGAACCCCTGGTGTAGAGGGAGCGTCACAACATTTGTTACCTGTGCTGTCCCTGTCCTGAGAGAGTATAAATCCCTTAATGGGTTCCTGGTTGAGTAATTTATATTTTGCTTAATTTTGACTACCCTTCCTCACTTTGAAGTAAATATATTTTTCAATCAAAATCTTATTTGTTCAAATCTTTGAATGGTAAATCTAAAAGATGAAGGTCTTTGGCTCCCAATGACCTGAAGAGATTTCCACCAGCCAGTTTTCTTGGGCTTTTAACAGCGATGTTATGGGTGCAGTCTCTGCTGTGATGTTACTGTGGCCACATCGAAGCCATGGGAATGGTGGTGTCCCTTGGGTTGGTGCTGGAGGAGGGGGAATTATGTTTGTTTGGGGTTAGCGTGGTTTGGAGGAATCAGGAATCCGTCTGCTGGAGTCTTCAGACAAACAACTAACCACAAAGTTTGAAAATACTGTCAATGCAATGTGTGCTTTTCCTGGTCTGGTTTCAGGGTAAGGTGCTTCCAGGGTACCCCATATTCCCTCATTCTCTCTCTCTCTCTCTCTCTTTCTCTCCATCTCTGTGTCTCTCTCTCTCTCTCTCTCTCTCTCGCCCTCTCCCAGTTTTGTCTGCCTGTGTGTGTGTGTGTGTGTGTGTGTGTGTGTGTGTGTGTGTGTGTTTGTGTCTCTGCCTCTGCATCTCCCCCTTTTCTTTCCCCTTGTTCCTTCCCAGCACCTCCGCCTTCTTTTCACCTCCTGTGTGGGGCAGCGCTGTTGTTTCAGTAACGGGGGGAGGGTGGGGAGTGGACGGGGTGGGGGCGGTTGTTTGCTGGCTCTCCATCCACTTCCCCACCTTGCTACTGCATGTGCATGTGAACAGGGCAGTGATAACAGGGTCCTGTCGCCAGCGGCTTACTCTATTCCTGTTTCATTTTTCTGTGTGTGTGTGTGTGTGTGTGTGTGTTTTAACGAGCCCTGCAAATTAATCCTGATTCAGATGTCAGTGTGAATGAGGCTGCTGTGTAATCTCACCACGGATACTGTACATGTGTGTTTTTAATTAATTAATTAAAAAGATATTGTATTTGCACTTTGCAAAGAGAAAAACCTTGTACAAATGTAAAGTCAGACCAAGAGCACTACACGCCTTTGGGCCATGCGTGGCGTTTTAATAAAGATACCGGCTATTGTTTTAAAACCTGTGTTTCTTATGGTCAGTTCGTGCATAACTGAAAGGTGGAAATGCAAAATTAGACTGTGTTCTCCTTCTGTCTCCCTCCTCCCTCCCCACCCCACCCATCTTCTCCCTCCCCACCCCCACCCTTCTCCCTCTCCCCTTCCCACACTCTCACACACCTGACCCTCCACTCACTTTTGCACACACCTTGACCCCATGCGCTCTCTCACACTCTTGACATTCCCTGCACTCAGACACCCGACCCCTTGCCCACTTTCTCTCACACCATGAGCCCCCGCACTTTCTCCCACACCCAACCCCCACCCACTTTCTGTCACACCACGAACCCACGCTTTCTGCCACACCCGTGACGCTCCCCCAACCACTCACACCCGACCCCCACCCACTTTCTCTCATGCGCAAACCCCGTTTTCTCTCTGTCTCACACCCAACACTTCATTTTCTCTCAGACTCGCCCTCCGCTCGCTCTCCCACATCTTTGACATTCCTGACCCCCCCCCCCCCGGTTCACCTACGTCCACCACTGCTCTTTCTCGCCCACCCGTGCCCCCGTCATCCTCCTCCCCCCCGACCACCCCCCACCCTGACCTGCCCAGTCCTGGTATACAGACGAATGCACCGGTTGGTTTTGGAGTTCCGAGGCACGAGAAGCCTTGCCTTGAACCAGGGTCCTGAAGATGGGTCGTAGTGGCGACTGTTTGCTGTTGTCCCATAGATGCTGCCGGGCGTGCTGAGTTCCTCCAGCATTTTGTGTGTTGTCTGTCCCCAGATGGGGTCTCACCCACTGTGAGGAGATGCAGGAGCAGTGCCACCCGCCGTCTGTTGCTTCCATGTGTGATGCATCTTTCTTCTAGAACTTTCCTCATGAGTTGGAGAGGCCACTCAGCCTGTCGAATTCTGAGATATCCCACCGGTCCCACTACTTAATCCCAATCCAGTTAGTTCCATCTTTCTGCAAGCTATTCTCCCTACCTTCCCATCAGCATCTTCCCAAATGCTAACCCTCATCCACACGCTGGGATGATGGTGAAAAACTGGATTATCCGGGGGAAGCCTGCAGAGTCTCACGCTTATTATCATTGCCTTCTATGACATGAATTTTGTATTGTGGCAGCGGTAAGTGCAAAGACTTCAACCTGCTAAAAGTAGTGCAAAAAATATTGAGGTAGTGTTTTTGGGTTTACGGAGCATCCAGAAATCTGATGGGACGGGGGAGGAAGCTGTTCCTAAACTGTCGAGTGTGGGTCTTCCGGTTCCTCTACCCCCTCTCTGATGGTAGTATGGAGAAGAGGGCATGTACCGGATGGTCAGAATCCTTGATTCCTTCTTGAGTAAAGTAAATTTTATCAAAGTACATATACATCACCATATACAACCATGAGAATTAATCTTCTTGCGGGTATACTCATCAAATCTATAGAATAGTAACGGGGTCAATGAAAGATCAACCAGAGTGCAGAAGACAACAAACTGTGCAAATGCAAATATAAATAAATAACAAGAACATGAGATGAAAATCCCTGAGAGCGAGTCCACTGGTTGTGGCAACATCTCAATGGATGGGCAAGTGAGTGTAGTTATCCCCTTTTGTTCAAGAGCCTGATGGTTGAGGGATAGTAACTGGTTTTGAACCTGGTGGTGAGTCCTGAGGCTCCTGTACCTTCATCCTGATGGCTTGGTTGGAGGGGGAGCTCTGATAATAGATGCTGCTTTTTTACGACAGTGTTTCATGTAGATGTGCCCAATGGTTGGGACGGCTCTACCTACGATGAACTGGGCCGGATCTACTGCCTTTCGTAAGACTTTCTGCCCAAAGATATTGGTGTTTCCATACCAGACCGTGATGCAGCCAGTCAATACACACTGCACTACACATTGGTAGAAGTTTGTCAAAGTTTTAGATGCCATGCTGAATCTCTGCAGACTCCTAAGGAAGTGGAGATCCTGCCGTGCTTTCTTCACAATTGCACTTACGTGCTGGGTCCAGGAAAGGTACTCTGAAATAGCAAACGCCACCTTTTGGTTGGCACATGGCCAGTGGTTAAGGCATCGGTCTAGTGATCTGAAGGTCGGTAGTTCAAGCCTCAGCTGAGGTAGTGTGTTGTGTCTTTGAGCAAAGCACATTGCTCTGCGAGGACACCAGTGCCAAGCTGTATCGGCCCTAGTGTTCTCCCTTGGACAACATCGGTGCCGTGGAGAGGGGAGACTTGCAGCATAGGCTTCCATACAACCTTGCCCAGGCCTGCGCCCTGGAAACCTTCCAAGTGCAAATCCATGGTCTCATGAGACTAACGGATGCCTATCACCTTTTGAAGATGCCCTCGAAGGAGGGGGTATTGTGCCGGCGATGGAACCGGCAAAGTCCAGACCCCTCTGTAACCTCTTGTGATCCTATGCATTGAAGCCACATACCAGACAGCAATGCAACCAGTCAGAATGAGGGTACATCTGTAGAAATTTGTGAAAGTCTTTGGTGGCTCACCAAAACTCCTCAGATTGCTAATGAAGTATTGTTAATTACATCAAATTGAGTTCAGGATACATCATCTGAGATATTGACACCCAGGAACCTGAAACTGCTCCCCTTTTCCACCGCTGACCCCTCTGAGGACTGGTGCATGTTGTCCCTTTACTTCCCCCCTTTGAAGTCTGCAATCAATTGATTGGTTTTGCTGACGTTGAGTGCGAGGTTGTCGTTGCGACACCAACTCAACCAGCTGATCTAGCTCTCCCCTGTACACCACCACCTCGTTACCATCTGAGATGCTGCCCACAGCAGGAGCGTCATTCGCAAACGTATAGTTGCCGCTTGAGCTGCGCTTAGTCATGTAGCGACTCGACCGTGTTGATCATCAGTGAGGAGGAGATGTTTCCGCTGGCTGTGGGTCTCCCAACGAAGAAGCCGAGGATCCATTTGCGGAGGCCCCTGATTTATAAATGGAGCACGGGTCTCTGGAGCCGCGAGGCTGTGACTCGGGCCGCCGTGGCACAGGGCGAGTCGCGGTGACTCGGGCTGCCGTGGCACAGGGCGAGTCGCGGTGACTCGGGCCGCCGTGGCACAGAGCGAGTTACAGTAGTGAGAGGTCACAGTATTTTGCAAGATCATGATCCAATACCAACCCATGGAGTCCTTGGGGGGGGGGATCTGTAGGTGAACACTAAGAGGGGGACATAGAGGGTCTGGGAAGATTTACATGTTGAAGGCATAAACGCAGATCATGTCCTTACCCACCACCCCACAACTCTCTGCATCCAGCAGATCATTCTCTGTCGCTCTGCCATCTTTAACAGGATCCTGCCACCAAACACATCATCTTCCCCCGCCCCGCCCCGCCACCCCTAACTCTCTCCATGATTCCCTTGTCCATTCATTCCTCCCCACTGATCTCCCTCCTGGCACTTACTGCTGCAAGTGGAACAACCGCTACACCTGTCCATTCACCACTCAGGGCCCCGAAACAGCCCTCTACAGAGGAGGCAACACTTCACCTGCGAGTCCGGCTGTGGATATTTTTTGTTAAGGCGCAGCGGTTACCTGAAAGGCAACCGCAAAGCCGCTGAGAGACCGGGCGAGGAAACTAACACTGCGTGACGAGCTTCCAAGGCGTTAAACAGTACCTTAGACCCTTTATTACAAAACCAGCGAGGACGAGCGATCAAAAACAGCGATGGCGAAAGTAGCAGGTCAACAAAAATATCCATTCTCTTCACACCCCTTCTCTAACTAACTAATGCAAAACGTGAACACGTGACTATACTCATTTACCTCCACCGTGCCCAACCCACGTGACCAATTACCGCAACCCATTATAAAAACGTTCAACGGCTGGCATGGGCGAGTTGGGCCGAAGGGTACGTTTCTATGTTAGGATAAACTCAGGGAGATTACATCGGCCCAGTTGGGAGAAAACTATCCACAGGGAGTAGAGCACATGAACTGGCTGTCGAGCGGCATGGCCAACTCTCCCTGGTCTCAATCCACGTATCAGAATCAGGTTTAATAACACCGGCAGATGTCGTGAAATTTGTTAACTTTGCGGCAGCAGTACAATGCAATACATGATAAATAAACAAAAACTGAAGTACAGTAAATTATATGTTAAATAGGTAAATTAAGATAAGTAGTGCAAAAAAATTAAAAATTAGTGAGTAGTGTTCGTGGGTTCAATGTCCATTCAGAAATCAGATGGCAGAGGGGAAGAAGCTGTTCCTGAATCATTGAGTGTGTCTCTTCAGGCTCCTGTACCTCCTCCCTGATGGTAACAATGAGAAGATGGCATGTCTTGGGTGATGGGGTCCTTAATGATGGATGCCATCTTTCTGAGGCATTGCTCCTGAAGATGTCCTGGACACTACGGAGGCTGGTGCCTATGATGGAGCTGACTCATTTTACAGCTCTTTGCAGCTTCGATCCTGTGCAGTAGCCAAACCCCATCGTCAATACCTGACGGTGCTGTAGCCAGTCAGAATGCTCTCCACGGTGTTTTTAGGTGACAAACCAAATCTCCTCATGCTCCTGAAGAAATGTAGCCGCTGTCTCGCCTTCTCTATAGTTGCATGGATATGTTGGGACTGGGTTAGATCCTCAGAGATATTGACATCCAGGAACTTGGATATATTTCAGATTCCTCTGTGGGGACAGCGGCGTGTTCCTTCGTCTTACCCTTTCTGAAGTTCCAGAGGAGGTATAAATTCAATTGGGCATCAGTGTAAGTCATTGCGCGGCATGTAACAGAATTCCCGGAAGCATTTTTTTTTTACGAACAATTCTGTAAACAGACACATGGACCTTGATCCTGTTTATGAGCAATTGCGGGAAAAAACGCGAGTAGTTGGCCACACAGCCAATCACTGACAAGATTTCCTACTGACATCACAATTAGGTCTCCGTAATGATGATGGTATCTGAAGGCCTAACCACCTATAGGTGGATACCCTATAAGCAACCGTGCGCTGATGATGTCTCCTCGTTGTCTTAGAAACGTTTGCGGATAAATTGCTGAGATCGGAAATCAACTCAATCCAACCACGCGAGCTACACATGTTCCGAATTGTTTACTTAATCTAATGGAGAGCCAATGGCGGAAGTTATCCTGAAGTTCCTCACTTGATGATTCAGAAACAGCTTATTCCCCTCCACCGTCAGATTTCTGGACGTTCATGAACACTACCTCAATAGTCTTCTTTCTTGTACTAGTTATTTTGTTTTCATAGTAATTTTATGTATTTGCGCTGAGCCAGAAAACAACAAATTTCACATCATATAAGGCAGTAATTTGACTACGAAGGAGGATGGGAGGAGACTCAATAGATGTGTAGAAGATGGTAAGAGACAGAGATCGAGTGGATAGCCAGAGATTATTTCCCATGGTTAACGTGTTGGTTCTTTTCGTGCCGTGTCATATGGCATTGGCAATCATGGTCTTTCCATGACCACCATTGTCCTTGGCATTTTTTCTACAGTATCAATTGAGGGGCCATCAAAGAAATCAGAGCTATCTACATGAAGGACTGTTTAACGGGATGGTTAGTATGTGTCTTTTTGGTGTAGGAAGTAATCCTCCAACCAACTCCTTGACAACTCCAGAAAAGGTTTTCAAATTCTATTCTTGATCTGTGAGTGAGTCTGGGATTTATTGCCTCTGAGAACCGCCCAGCAGAGTTTGTATGGAAGGTGTTCCTGTGGCAGCGTTGCGGATTGGAGTCCCAAGATTTCAATCCGGTTGTGGGAAAGGAACAACCGATTATATTTCTGAATCAGGATATGTGTGATGTGGCGGGGAGGTTGACGTTCCTGTGTTAGGGTTACCCTATTTGGTTTACTACTTGAAACAATGTTACCTTCAAAATTGACGCTGTTACAGGCGTGTTTTACAATTCAGGAAAACTTTTAGATAGAAGAAATGTTGGCTGAGGAGTAAAATATATGACATAGAGAGCCCAGAATCATAATTATATCAAATGATCTTCCCTGGGGATTGCTAGATACCAAAAATGGCTTCTCTTGGAGCTGGAGGACACACTGCAAATGGCTGCCTAGTGCAAGGATAGGTGTCTATCTAACTCCAATGCTCTTGGTCACTTGCCTCTCAACTATCGTGACTTTCTTCCACTCCAAGGGAATGCTGCTTTATTTTACAAAGACTACAACCATTGTGGAAATATATCTGAAACTTTGAGGTTTTTCAAATGTATTTTATCTTGTAATGTGACAAAATTGAACCTGTATGATCCCAGAGCACTTTGCTCTAAGTAAGTGTGTACGTGGCAGGAGGCTTGTGCTCATTGATCATTGTGTTGTTAGACTGCGTGACCTTGAGTATTGCAGACTCCCAGAACAGATACTAGTCAAAGAATACCCTGAAAACTTGTATGAAAATGAACTTTGCAAGCTGTAAATCAGAAGCTGTCTGCCAGCCACTGAAGAGTGGAGGAGCTTCTTGCAAGTAATAAACATACTTTTGTACAGATCCACTCTTATTTTTGGTTCTTTGTTATAAGACCTAGTGAAAGGAACACAACACAATGAACACCTTTATAAGTGTGGTTAATACTTAAAAATAATTTATAGTGATCACTGTCTCTGATAAATTACTGACAACCAGCGTATAGACAAAAGCAATGAACGTGGCTACAGAACTTGGCATTGTGGTTCTGTTCGTAAAGATCACACTAATTCCCCATTCTTAACGTTAGTTCCCACCAAGCATGTGGGTGACATGGGCAAGCTGGCACATATTCATTGAACACACGGGAATGTCCTGGATTCTGGGGAGAAGCGAGGGGGAGTCTTGTTGCTCCTCTCCATGCCTCATGGCGCATCGGGTGGTAACCTTGCCATTTCTTCAGCATTTGTCTTTTTTTTATGAGGTCGAGTTGCTACCTTGACGCTCAACCCTGCACAGGTGGAAAGCATGCAAGGAGCCGGCTGGACTCGGACCCAGGACCACTCGCCTCGAAGTCCGGTGCACAGGCCACTACACGACCGGCCAGCAGATGGGAAGTCTGGCTGGAAGAATTTAAACTTATGGAAGGATTTGATCAAACAATTGTAGGGAGCTATGCAAAAACCAGACAGCCAGAGAGCACATTGCATCTGTACCCAATGCAAACTCAACAATTTACCTCGACAGCGATTAGACCGTTGTCCCGAAAGAACCCTCTAAAGGTGGAAATACTTCATCAGATATTACCTCTCCTTCTCTCTCCACAGATGCTGCCTGACTGGCTGAGTGTTTCCAGTAGTCTTTGTTTATGTTTTGGATTTCTTTCATCTGCACTTTGTTTGTTTAAAAATTACTGTTCATTCAACAACCATGTTGTGGAGACGGACATCAGCAATCCAGAGCAGATACAGATGCAGAATTAACACAGAACTGACTGGGTACAGGACGGGATTAGATTGTGGCGAGGGGGCAGAGCTTGGCTGAGGCTCTCTGTCCATTGCGTTTTGGGACTGTTTCCTATTGGAACATTAAGCAGAGACTGATCCTTTAACCAAATTCTTTGTCTCATATCTACTTCTTGATCAATAGCTTCACCTTAATCCTTGCCCAAATCAATCATATCCTTGGGATGTGTTTCATTTTTAGCCACAGTGAAAGTGAGTTGGATTTTAATTTTATTGAGTATTTTTTAAAGAAGTTGCACCTGGATGCAGTGAGCAGAGCTGCTGCCTCATCAGCTCCAGAGGCCCCGGTTCGATTCCAGCCTCTGGCACTGCGTGTGTATGTGTTTGAAATATGCAAAATCTCCCAGTGATCACATGAATTGCTCTTGATCTCGGTGAGCGAAAGGGATAAGCCACAGTGGAAGTGGTTGGAACCACTGCCTCCCAGCCCCAGAGGGCACGTGTCAGTCCTGACCTCCAGCACTGTGTGTGTCCCAAACCGTTTTCCCCCCAGGTGCACCAGTTCCCTCCCACAGTTGTAGTGGTTACCAGTGTTGAGAAATATGGGGAAAATGCAGAAAATGAATGGAGAATGGAATTGCTCTCCTGATGGGTTGAATCTTTATTTGTCATATAGATAATATTCGTGTGTGTGTGTGTGTGTGTGTGTGAGTGAGAGAGTGAGAGAGAGAGAGAGAGAGAGAGAGAGAGAGAGAGAGAGAGAGAGAGAGAGAGAGAGAAAGAGAGAAAGAATGAATAAATGAATAAGAATGAGAATGTGTGTGTGTGTTTTTTTGAAATAACGTTCAGAGTAACACATGCAAAATGCCGGAGGGACTCGGCCGGTCCGGTAGCATCGATGGAGAGGATGTTTCACGTTGCAGAATCTCTTGTAACTACAATATGCAGTGGCTGTCTGGTTGTGAGGTATCAAATGGGTAAAGTAGGGAGGCAAACAGACCCGCCCAAGAGAAGTGGGAGAAGGTTTTCCCAATGGGTAGTTCTGTTCAGAATGTTCCAGAACTGAGTGAACTCCAGTGGGACGCCCTCACACCGCACTCTTCGACAAAAGTGATGGGAGAGAGGGTGAGCATTGATGGGGAGGGTGAGGGAAGGAGGAGGGTGGGTTTGAGGGGCAGGGCAATGGAAACAGCTGGAAGGCATAAAACAGGCTGAGGGAGGGGGTTGAAGGGGAGGGGACGTGAGGAGGTGTGGAAATGGAGTGGGGATTAGGGGGATTGCAGGAAGGGCGTGAGGGAAAAAGGGGTTAAGGGAAGGGAGGCAAGATGGGTAGTTGTAGGTGTAGAGAAGCAACAGGGGTACTTTGTAGGGGTTGTAGGTGGGGCAGGATGGAAAGGAACTTTAGTAGAGGAGGGGGCAGGAAGAAAGAGGAAGGTTGCAGAAGAGGTGGGTGCAATAGGGGAGGGGCAGGAGGGAGAGGTGTAATAGGTGAGAGGGAGGGGTGTTAAAGTGGTTGATGGGGCAAAAGAGAAGGGGTGTTACAGGGGAGGGGGCAAGTGTTATAAAGGGTGATAGGACAAGAGCAAGGGGTGTTATAGGAGTTAATGGGGCAAGAGGGAGGAAGACTTTATGGAGGGAGGTACCAAGAGGAGAAGGGTTTTATGGAGGGAGGTGCCAAGAGGAGGAGGGTTTTATGCGGGGAGGTGGCAAAAGGGAGGTTATGGAAATCAGGTAAAGGGAAGGAGGGCAAGAGGGAAGAGTGTTATTGGGGTTAATGGAGCAAGAGGGGGAGGATTTTATGGTGGGAGGTGGCAAGAGGGGTCTGATGGGGAGAGGGTAAGGGAGAGGTGGGCAAGAGGAAGGGATGGTATAGCAGGAAGGGTGGCAAGAGCGAGGGGTATAATTTGGGGAGGCGCAAGAGTAGGGTTGTTATAGAGGGAGGGGTGCTGCAGGAGAGGAAAGGGAGATGCAGATGAGAAAGGGGAGAAGGGAGGGAAGAGGGTGGGGTGTTGAGATGACAGTTGCACCTCCTCGTGGGGAGTGGGAGTGAGGGGTTGTTTGAACGAGCTGGGCGACATCCAGCCGGTTAGAAGTTGTTGTTGTCGAGGCTCCAGACGTCCCCGCTGAGTGCGTTGGCGGCTCCCTGCAGCGTCCAGGTGATGAGGGCCAACTGGCGGCGGAAAGTGGCCTCATCAAAGCGGTCAGGGTCTTCCTGCAGGAGCTGGAAGTGGGTGGTGAGTGCCTCCAGTGTGTGGTTGCCCCGTCCATGCAGGATGTGGCGGAATGGGGTATCGGTGGCCGACACGTACTGCGAGAGGAAGTAGAACTCCACCTGTTGGGGAGACCAGGGTGTCAAATTCTCTGGCAGGGCCTCCCTCACCTCCTTTCCCTCCTAAAACACTTTACCACTTTATCTCCCTCCTTCTCCCCACTCCAAGACCTTTTCCCCCAACCCAAGACCTTCTCTCCTAGCCCCCAAGACCTACTGTCCCAGCCCTCACCTTCTCTCCCAGTCCTTCCCCCCAGACCTATTCTCCCTCTGCTTTCCTCTACCTCATCACCCCCCTCCTTGTCACTGTCCCCTTCCTCTCCTAATACAATATATATTAATGATTTAAATGAGGGAATTAAAAGTAACATTAGCAAATTTGCCGATGACACAAAGCTGGGTGGCAGTGTGAAATGTGAGGAGGATGTTATGAGAATGCAGGGTGACTTGGAAAGGCTGGGTGAGTGGGCAGATGCATGGCAGATACAGTTTAATGTGGATAAATGTGAGGTTATCCACATTGGTGGTAAGGACAGGAAGGCAGATTATTATCTAAATGGAGTCAAGTTAGGAAAAGGGGAAGTACAAAGAGATCTAGGTGTTCTTGTACATCAGTCACTGAAAGCAAGCATGCAAGTACAGCAGGCAGTGAAGAAAGCTAATGGCATGCTGGCCTTCATAACAAGGGGAATTGAGTATAAGAGCAAAGACGTCCTTCTGCAGCTGTACAGGGCCCTGGTGAGACCACACCTGGAGTACTGTGTGCAGTTTTGGTCTCCAAATTTGAGGAAGGACATTCTTGCTATTGAGGGAGTGCAGCAGAGGTTCACAAGGTTAATTCCCAGGATGGCGGGACTGTCATATGTCGAAAGATTGGAGCGACTGGGCTTGTATACTCTGGAATTTAGATGGCTGAGAGGGGATCCTATTGAAACATATAAGATTATTAAGGGATTGGACATGCTGGAGGCAGGAAACATGTTCCCGCTGATGGGTGAGTCCAGAACCAGAGGCCACAGTTTAAGAATAAGCAGTAGGCCATTTCGAACGGAGTTGAGAAAAAACTTTTTCACCCAGAGAGTGGTGGATATATGGAATGCTCTGCCCCAGAAGGCTGTGGAGGCCAGGTCTCCGGATGCTTTCAAGAAAGAGATGGATAGAGCTCTTAAAGATAGCAGAATCAAAGGTTATGGGGATAAGGCAGGAACTGGATACTGATTGTGAATGATCAGCCATGATCACAGTGAATGGCGGTGCTGGCTCGAAGGGCTGAATGGCCTACTCCTGCACCTATTGCCTATTGTCTATTGCTCACCCTCTTGGTCTCCCCCTCTTCTCTCCTCCTCCTCTCCCCATCCTCTCTACCCCCACTCTCCCTCTCTCGGTCTCAGTCTCTTTGTCTCTCATCTCTCTCTCACCAGCTTCCTCTATTTCATCGCCAACCCGCCATCACCTTCTCTTGGGCTGTACCCCCATCCCAAATGTCTGACTTCACTCCCGAACTTGTCTTTTCCCCCACCCCCATCAGCTCTGCCCTGCCCTGCTGACGATGCCCATCACCCTCCATTCAAGCCCACCCTCCCCCACAAGTACCCCATTCATCTCCTCCCCCAGCCTCGCCATCATCCATCACAACCTCCCCTCAATTAACTCTTGTCTCCAGCGCCCAACCCCTCCCTCACTCCGTCAACCCCAGCGGGGGTCAAAGGCCAAGCCTGGTGAGGAGGGTGGGGGCCCTCGGCCAGTAGATACCCTCATGATCTTGTTGTTGTAGATGCGGGTAAGACGCTCGTCCTTCTCATCCGAGGACTGGATCAGGTTGTTGAGGTTCTCGGCCGCTCGGTTAAAGTCCCCTCGGGCTGAGAACAGCCACTGGAGGGTGAGGCCCCGGCTCTGTGTACACGGGGGGTGGGGGTCAGGAGGAGGGGTAAGAGTGCGGGGGTGGGGAGAGGATGGGAGAAAGGGCGAGGGGGTAGGGTGTAGGAGAACAAGTGGGGAATGAGGCAGGAGGAGGAGGCACAGAGAAGTTCAAAGTGAGAAACTCTGTTCATAACATGTATTGTACCAAAAGAATCTATTTATTTATTATTATTGAGATACAATGCAGAACAGGCCCTTCCAGCCATACCTTCGAAACCCCGATTTAACCCTAGCCTAATTACAAGACAATCTACATTTTTAGCCTGTGGGAGGAAACCAGAGCACATGGAGAAAACCCGGAGAGAACCGTCAGCGGCAGGATTTGAACCCGGATTGCTAGTTCCGTAAAGCGTTGTGCTGACCACTGCGCCCCAATCTATCAGTCACCTTGTTCCTGGCAAACCCATCAATTCTCTGCCGACCATGCCGAATAGATGGAGCACCGATTACTGCAGGGCCCCGCTCCCCTTTGAAGTTTAGATACAGAGTAAATCTCCTTCTGGAGAAGTCCACTCAATTAGAGTCAGAGTGTATGAGTTAGAGGGGCAGGGTGGACAGATCACGCTTATTATGGTAACCAGTCTCAGGAGCGGGGGCGCGGTGTGTGGTAAAAGCGAAGTGAACAAGTTACATATTCTTGCTTATTTTGCAGGGGATGTAGATGCGGGGGAGTCCCAGGAAGGGGTGGGAATCCGGGTGGAGGTTGCTTCTAACTCTGAACCCCCAGATGTAGCCACCAGTCCTGTGGTGGATGGTGTGGTTGTGCAGAAAGCTGGTGCTAGCCATGTTTGCACAACTAAGACAGACCTGGAGCCCTCCACCCAGGACTTAGTAGTAATTGCCTCCTTGGAGGCAAGTGTATTGAATAGTATGAGCGGAGAGGAGACCAAGCTCTCTCACTGTCAGCATCAGGCTGCCGGTGAATCCCTTGGACCAGAGGTGCTGGGGTCCCCTTCATACCTGTCTCCTGGGGAGTGTGATATACTCTGCATGCCAACCCTATCAACCAATGACCTGCAGGGAGACCCTGGGGATTATCCCTCCATTGTCGTAACTGTGGATAAGATTGATGCGACGGTGGAGCGGGCTGATGCGAGTGAGGTACCCGCTGCGCAGTGTGGGTCACAAGTGGAGCCATCTATTAGAACACACGAGGAGGAAGATGGGGGATCTATTTGCAGTGAGGGGTTGGAGGGAGACTCCTTTGATAGCGAGACGATAGAAATCCTCACCCCTCCTGAGAAATCCCCATTGATACCGGTGGAGGAAATTAGAGATTTCATTCTCACCTCTGAGGGTGCAAAGCATCGGCCGAAACTAGCCTCGCTTCGCTGGCCCAGCATGCCGAGGCTCGTGAGGTCCCTGCGAGTCATCCTCAGACCGAAGGGGAAGGGGAAGAGGAATGCTGTGTCGGGAAATGACAGGCGGCAGCTGAAATCCTTCATGGATGACCTGGTGAGGGAAATCAGAGCGAGAAGCAGCCTCGCTACTTCGGGAGATGGTGGGTCACGGTAGCGATGGTACCAGTCGGGCCCGGAAAGCAAAAAATATTCCTGGTTTTCTTCGGGATACTTTGGTTGAGGGCGCCGCCACTCTCAGCGGGAAGGGTACTGGTGCCGCGGCCTAGTGTGCTCCCGACATTAAACTTACCATAGCGAGTCGAAGTGTAAACGGAAGCAGGGGCCCTCTCCACAGATATAACAATCTCTCAGGAATGGGAGATATGCGGTAGGTTTCCTGCAGGAAACCCATACCATCCCTGGGGACGAGTCTGCTTGGCTCCTGGAGTGGCGGGGCGGGGTCTACATGAGCCACCTCAGCTCCATTTCTAGCGGGGTGGCGATCCTGTTGGCCCCGACCTTCCAGCCAGTAATTGAAAGAGTCCAGGACGTTGTGCCCGGCCGTCTGCTCCACCTGGCTGTGCGCCTGGATGGTGTACCATTGCATTTTATCAATGTGTATGCTCCCAGGCGCGGTGTGATGCAGACGCGCCTATTCTGCCAGCTGTCCACCCTGCTGAGCTCCATCGATCCTGGGGATTGCGTCATCCTCGGGGGAGATTTCAATTGTACCCTCGAGGCGGAGGACCGTTCGGGCCTCCAACGCGACCCAGCATCGGCAAAAAAGTTAAAGGAGCTAGTCGGCTCCTTTGACTTGGTGGACAGCTGGCGGAATCTTCACCCCAACTCTAGCGCCTTCTCGAGAAGGTCTAGAGAAGGAGGTTCCAGGATAGACCGCATATATATCTCTCGGGCCTACGCCTCCCGCGTGTCGGCGTCCTCCATGCGGCCGGTGTCGTGCTCGGATCATCACCTTGTGTGGGTGGAATTCATTCCACTACACCCTCGGGTGGGATCCGGGTATTGGCATTTTAACAACTGGCTGCTGGAGGACAGCCGATTCCGGGATTTGTTCCGAGCTTTCTGGGTCTCCTGGAAGGAGAGGCGGAGAGAGTTCTGCTCCCTACGGCTATGGTGGGACAGTTTTTATGTCGGGAGTACACTAGGGGGTCGACAAAGAGGCGGAGCTCTGAGGTTGAGCGGCTTGAGAGAGCATTGCTTGACCTGGAGTCCCGCCTCGGTCCGACCGCTGGAGACCAGCAGCTATGGCAGGAATACCAGGAGAAGGAGGACGCACTAAGGAACCTGCAGCTCCAGCAGTCCCGAGGTGCGTACGTGAGGTCACGGATCCAAATGCTGCAGGATTTGGACCGTGGCTCACCCTTCTTCTACTCGTTGGAGAGGTGGCGGGGAGTTCAAAAGCAGCTAGTGGAGCTGCTGGCTGCCGATGGCTCCTCCATCATGGACCCTGACGGAATTAACAAAGAAGTCCGTTCATTCTATCGGTCCTTATTTTCGCCTGATCCATCAAATGCAGAGGCGCGCAATGAGATCTAAGAAGACTTGCCTAAGGTCAGCCCAGAGGACGCAGTGCGTCTGGACGCCCCCCTGACTCGGGAGGAGCTGTCTACTGCCCTTCGGCAACTCCGGAGGAGTAAGTCACCCGGTTTAGATGGACTGAGTATAGAGTTTTATCAGGCTTTCTGTGGACGCAGTCCAGAGACCCGGATGGTAGTTTGCCTCCCTGGTGCCAGGGTCCGGGATATTTCTGACCGTGTCCAAGATATCCTGAAGTGGGAGGGTGAGGAGCCAGAGGTCGTGGTACATATAGGTACCAATGACATAGGTAGGAAAAGGGATGAGGTCCTGAAAGGAGAATATAGGGAGCTAGGAAGGGAGTTGAGAAAAAGGACCGCAAAGGTAGTAATCTCGGGATTACTGCCTGTGCCACGCGACAGTGAGAGTAGGAATGCGATGAGGTGGAGGATAAATGCGTGGCTGAGGGATTGGAGCAGGGGGCAGGAATTCAAGTTTTTGGATCATTGGGACCTCTTTTGGCGCAGGCGTGACCTATACAAAAAGGACGGGTTGCACTTGAATCCTAGGGGGACCAATATCCTGGCAGGGAGATTAGCGGGGGCTACTGAGGTGACTTTAAACTAGGATGGTTGGGGGGTGGGAATCAAATTAAAGAGGCTAGGCGTGAGGAGGTTAGTTCACAACAGGGGGATGGGAACGAGTGCAGAGAGACAGAGGGGTGTAAAGTGAGGGTAGAAACAAAAAGTACTATGGAGAAAAGTAAAAGTGGCAGGCCGACAAATCCAGGGCAAGCATTAAAAAGGGCCACTTTTCAGCATAATTGTATAAGGGCTAAGAGAGTTGTAAAAGAGCGCCTGAAGGCTTTGTGTGTCAATGCAAGGAGCATTCGTAATAAGGTGGATGAATTGAAAGTGCAGATTGTTATTAATGATTATGATATAGTTGGGATCACAGAGACATGGCTCCAGGGTGACCAGGGATGGGAGCTCAACGTTCAGGGATATTCAATATTCAGGAGGGATAGACATGAAGGAAGGGGAGGTGGGGTGGCGTTGCTGGTTAAAGAAGGGATTAACGCAATAGAAAGGAAGGACATAAACCGGGAAGATGTGGAATCGATATGGGTAGAGCTGCGTAACACTAAGGGGCAGAAGATGCTGGTGGGAGTTGTGTACAGGCCACCTAACAGTAGTAGAGAGGTTGGAGATGGTATTAAACAGGAAATTAGAAATGTGTGCAATAAAGGAACAGCAGTTATAATGGGTGACTTCAATCTACATGTAGATTGGGTGAACCAAATTGGTAAAGGTGCTGAGGAAGAGGATTTCTTGGAATGTATGCAGGATGGTTTTTTGAACCAACATGTCGAGGAACCGACTAGAGAGCAGGCTATTCTGGACTGGGTTTTGAGCAATGAGGAAGGGTTAATTAGCAATCTTGTCGTGAGAGGCCCCTTGGGTAAGAGTGACCATAATATGGTGGAATTCTTCATTAAGATGGAGAGTGACATAGTTAATTCAGAAACAAAGGTTCTGAACTTAAAGAGGGGTAACTTTGAAGGTATGAGTCTTGAATTAGCTAAGATAGACTGGCAAATGACACTTAAAGGATTGACGGTGGATATGCAATGGCAAGCATTTAAAGGTTGCATGGATGAACTACAACAATTGTTCATCCCAGTTTGGCAAAAGAATAAATCAAGGAAGGTAGTGCACCCGTGGCTGACGAGAAATTAGGGATAGTATCAATTCCAAAGAAGAAGCATACAAATTAGCCAGAGAAAGTGGCTCACCTGAGGACTGGGAGAAATTCGGAGTTCAGCAGAGGAGGACAAAGGGCTTAATTAGGAAGGGGAAAAAAGATTATGAGAGAAAACTGGCAGGAAACATAAAAACGGACTGTAAAAGCTTTTATAGATATGTAAAAAGGAAAAGACTGGTAAAGACAAATGTAGGTCCCCTGCAGACAGAAACAGGTGAATTGATTATGGGGAGCAAGGACATGGCAGACCAATTGAATAATTACTTTGGTTCTGTCTTCACTAAGGAGGACATAAATAATCTTCCAGAAATAGTAGGGGACAGAGGGTCCAGTGAGATGGAGGAACTGAGCGAAATACATGTTAGTAGGGAAGTGGTGTTAGGTAAATTGAAGGGATTGAAGGCAGATAAATCCCCAGGGCCAGATGGTCTGCATCCCAGGGTGCTTAAGGAAGTAGCCAAGAAATAGTGGATGCATTAGTGATAATTTTTCAAAACTCGTTAGATTCTGGACTAGTTCCTGAGGATTGGAGGGTGGCTAATGTAACTCCACTTTTTAAAAAAGGAGGGAGAGAGAAACCGGGGAATTATAGACCGGTTAGCCTAACGTCGGTGGTGGAGAAACTGCTGGAGTCAGTTATCAAGGATGTGATAACAGCACATTTGGAAAGCGGTGAAATGATTGGACAAAGTCAGCATGGATTTGTGAAAGGAAAATCATGTCTGATGAATCTCATAGAAGTTTTTGAGGATGTAACTAGTAGAGTGAATAGGGGAGAACCAGTGGATGTGGTATATTTGGATTTTCAGAAGGCTTTTGACAAGGTCCCACACAGGAGATTAGTGTGTAAACTTAAAGCACACGGTATTGGGGGTAAGGTATTGATGTGGATGGAGAATTGGTTGGCAGACGGGAAGCAAAGAGTGGGAATAAACAGGACCTTTTCAGAATGGCAGGTGGTGACTAGTGGGGTACCGCAAGACTCAGTGCTGGGACCCCAGTTGTTTACAATATATATTAGTGACTTGGATGAGGGAATTAAATGCAGCATCTCCAAGTTTGCGGATGACACGAAGCTGGGTGGCAGTGTTAGCTGTGAGGAGGATGCTAAGAGGATGCAGGGTGACTTGGATAGGTTGGGTGAGTGGGCAAATTCATGGCAGATGCAATTTAATGTGGATAAATGTGAAGTTATCCACTTTGGTGGCAAAAATAGGAAAACAGATTATTATCTGAATGGTGGCCGATTAGGAAAAGGGGAGGTGCAACGAGACCTGGGTGTCATTATACACCAGTCATTGAAAGTGGGCATGCAGGTACAGCAGGCGGTGAAAAAGGCGAATGGTATGCTGGCATTTATAGCGAGAGGATTCGAGTACAGGAGCAGGGAGGTACTACTGCAGTTGTACAAGGCCTTGGTGAGAGCACACCTGGAGTATTGTGTGCAGTTTTGGTCCCCTAATCTGAGGAAAGACATCCTTGCCATAGAGGGAGTACAAAGAAGGTTCACCAGATTGATTCCTGGGATGGCAGGACTTTCATATGAAGAAAGACTGGATGAACTGGGCTTGTACTCGTTGGAATTTAGAAGATTGAGGGGGGATCTGATTGAAACGTATAAGATCCTAAAGGGATTGGACAGGCTAGATGCAGGAAGATTGTTCCCGATGTTGGGGAAATCCAGAATGAGGGGCCACAGTTTGAGGATAGAGGGGAAGCCTTTTCGGACCGAGATTAGGAAAAACTTCTTCACACAGAGAGTAGTGAATCTGTGGAATTCTCTGCCACAGGAAACAGTTGAGGCCAGTTCATTGGATATATTTAAGAGGGAGTTAGATATGGGCCTTGTGACTATGGGGGTCAGGGGGTATGGAGGGAAGGCTGGGGCGGGGTTCTGAGTTGGATGATCAGCCATGATCATAATAAATGGCGGTGCAGGCTCGAAGGGCCGAATGGCCTATTCCTGCACCTATTTTCTATGTTTCTATGTTTCTGGGATCGCCTCGGGGTTGATTACAGCCTTGTCCTAGGGGAGAGCCTCGCCACTGGGGAAATGCCCCTCTCATGGCGGAGAGCTGTTGTGGTCCTACTGCCCAGGAAGGGAGACCTCCGCCTAATAAAGAACTGGTGGCCGGTCTCCCTCTTGTGCGCGGACTACAAGATCTTCGCCCGGGAAATGGCCAGCCATCTCGGTTCAGTACTGAGACAGGTGATCCATCCTGACCAATCTTACACAGTCCCGGGCCGCTCCATACAGGACAATGTCCACCTAGTACGGGACCTGAGCCACCTGCTCCAGGAGACTGGGACCCCGGCAGCGTTTCTTTCTCTTGACCAGGAGAAGGCGTTTGACGGGGTAGACCACAGTTTCCTGGTGGGCACTCAGCAGGCTTGTGGGCTCGGACCACACTTTGTGGCCTGAGTTCGGCTCCTATACTCTGGTGTAGAGTACCTTGTTAAGATCAACGGATCACTGACAGCACCTATTCCCTTCCGAAGAGGAGTGCGTCAAGGGTGCCCCATGTCTGGTCAATTGTATGCGATCTGTGTCGAGCCATTCCTGAGCCTTCTTTGGCGAAGGCTGACGGGACTGATTCTGTGTGAACCGGACATGGAGGTTGTCCTCTCGGCCTACTCCGGAGGGGCTCCTCATGATGACAGATCCCTGTGACCTGCGGAGGATGCGCGAGTGCCAAGATATTTTCTCGGCGGCATCCTCCGCCAGGATCAACTGGGCGAAATGTTCCGGACTCTTGGTAGGCCAGTGGCAGGTGGACTCCCTGCCGGAGGAGATGAGAGCTTTTGAGTGGAGCACCAGACGTTTTCTCTATCTGGGAGTTTACCCTGAGTCCTTCTGGGGAGACCTGGCTGGAGCACTGGCAGGACCTGGATACGAAAGTCATGGCCCAGCTGGGGCGCTGGTCAGACCTTCTCAGGGTGCTTTCTTATCGAGGCAGGGTGGTGGTCATAAACCAGCTGGTGGCCTCCATGTTGTGGTACCGGATGGTCACCTTGGCCCCCCCGTCCCTTTTGTTGCGAGAATGCAGAGGAAGCTAGTGGACTTCTTCTGGGGTAACAGGAAACACTGGGTCTCTGCAGTGGTTCTGAGTCTCCCAGAAGGAGAGGGCGGACAGTTGCTGGTGTGTGTATGCACACGACTGGCCGCTCTCCGCCTCAGGACTCTGCAGAGATTCCTGTACGCCGAGCACCCTCCCAGGTGGCACGTGTTGGCGACTTTCTTCCTCCGGAGGGACTGCTGTCTTCACAAAGATATGAAGCTACCACCGGTGGGCATCAGCCGTGCTGCTTTGCGGAGTCTGCCCGGCTTCTATCAGGACCTACTGAGAGTCTGGAACATGGTTGCCTCAGGCCGGGAATCCCCTCCTCTGGCAGAGGGCGGGGTCCTGGCCGACCCTTGCCCTGTCTCAACGGATGTCAGTGCGGCTCAGGTGTGTGGATCGACTCGGGCTGAGCTGCTCGTCGGGCCCAGGCCCTGCAATGTTATCCGAGAGCCGAATCCACACAACTTGAGCCATCTGCCCTCGACACCCACAATCCCATTCAGGGATGCAAGCAGGAGGTACCTTTATGGGCTGCTGCTCCACACCCTCCACTTCCTTGCCCTTATCCACCGTCCCGACACGCCATGGCAGTCGGTCTTTCCACCTGGAGGTGAGGAGGGTCCCCAATGGAAGTCCCTCTACAAGGGAGTCCTCCCCATGCACCTTGGGGATCTCGGCTGGAGGGTGCTGCATAAAGCGGTGCCCTGCAATAAGTTCTTTAGTTTGTACACGGATCTCCCAGCCGCGTGTCACTTCTGCCGGCTGGAGGAGACCGTGTACCACATGTACGTGGAGTGTGTGAGACTGCAGCCCCTTTTTGTGTATTTGCGTGGGCTGCTTCTCGCCTTCTGGTTGCATTTCAGTCCCACCCTATTTATATATGGTCATCCAGTAAGGAGGGGGGCACAGAGGGATGAGGATGTCCTTGTCAACTTGCTCCCGGGGCTGGCGAAAACTGCCATCCGTGGGTCATGGAAACGGATGGCGGGAGGATCTCCCCAGGCGGACTGCCTGGCTATGTTTAAGGGGTATATTCGTGCCCGGGTGAATATTGAAAAGGAACACGCGCAGTCCACGGTGACCTTCGAGGCGTTCCGGGAACGTTGGGCTCCGCAGGGTGTAATTGCCATCATTCATAGAGATGGAAACATTTTGGTTTAAATTGTATTGTCTATTTGCAGTGAAGTACTGTAATTGTGTTAGTCACTGTTTTGTATATATAGTGCCGAATTTGTAATAAAGAAATTTTGTAAAAAAAAGGGTTAGACTCAGAGTGAAGCTCCCTCTACACTGTCCCATCACACACTCCCGGGGTCAGACACAGAGTGAAACTCCCTCTACACTGTCCCATCACACACTCCCAGGGTCAGACACAGAGTGAAGCTCTCTCTACACTGTCCCACCACACACTCCCAGGGTCAGACACAGAGTGAAGCTCCCTCTACACCGTCCCATCACACACTCCCAGGGTCAGACACAGAGTGAAACTCCCTCTACACTGACCCATCACTCACTCCCAGGGCAGGGACAAAGAACAAACTAAAGAAGCTCTGCTGGTAGTTTTGATGTTACCAATACTGCTCTTTAATGGCGTGCAGAAGGAGAGTACCTCTAATTCTTCTGATAGTGTCTTGAGCTGCAGCAGATACTTGAGGATCACTTCACTGTACGAACGGTAGTTGAGGGGCAGCAGCTCCTTGTGGGACAGTTTGATCACCATCTGGCCAACAACCTGTGCCAGTGCCTCGCTGAAATCGCCCAGCCTGCCCTTCAGCTTACTGTTCAGTTTTTCAAAGGTGTCCATTTTGGTGTTGAGGAACGGATAGGCTTGGTCACTCTGCAGCAAGAGAAACAATGTCAGGACTCTGGTATCCTGTGCCTCATGGCACTGAGACCGATTTCTTCTCCCTTGCAGCAAAGACTGAAAAAACTTACACTTCCATATTTGCACATTTGGTAGATTGGTGAATCTGGTAAATTGTTAAATTTGTAAATTGGTAAATATGGCAAATTTTAAATTGACAAATAGGTAAAACCAACAAATTGTTAAAATCAGCAAATTGGTAAATTCGGCACATTGGTAAACTAAGTTTAAGTTTCAAAGAGGGAAAATCATTATTTTGCATGTCATCCAAGCAGATCATTTCATTTTCACAGTGCTTTGGGGTAGTAGAAGGGAAAACATTAACAGAATGCAGAATGAAGTGTCACAGTTACAGAGAGAGTGCAGTGCAGGCAGACAATAAGGTACAAGATCATAACAAGGGAGACTGTGAGGTCAAGAGTCCTTATCATACCCAGGGACTGTTCAATTCTTTATAATAGCGGCGCGAGGCTCTCCTTGAGACTAGTGGTCGTGCTTTCAGGCTTTTGTATCTTCTGCCTTATGGGGAAAGGGGGAATAACTGAGTTGAAATAGGGAATGTCTAGGGTGCTGGGCCAAACCTGGGCTGTGAGAAGTGTAGACAGAATCCATGGCTGAATCAAATACGGTGATAGATCAGGGAGATTGAAAATACGGCCGAGTGGTGCCACAACAATCAATCAATCAATCTCTCTCTCTCTCTCTCTCTCTGTGTGTGTGTCTGTGTGTGTGTGTGTGTGTCTGTGTGTGTCAGCAAGACCAAGGAGCTTGACTTCAGGAGGAGGAACCCAGAGGTCCCTGAGCCAGTCCTCGTCAGAGGATCAGAGGTGGAGAGGGTCAGCAACCTTAAATTCCTCAGTGTTATCATTTCAGAATATCGGTCCTCGCTCCAGCATGTCAGTGTATAGAATGCTGAATAAAGTGTCCTCCAAGAGGAACACAACCTCGTCGTGGGGTTTGGAGGGATTGACCCTCCAGGAGGACCACAACCTCATCATAGGGTTTGGAGGGAGTGACCCTCCAGGAGGACCACAACCTTGTTGTAGGGTTTGGAGGCTTGCGTGCCTCAGTGACCTGGAGTGCTATGTTGGCTGGAGTCAGGGCTTTATGCTTTGGCTCTTGGTAGGGTTACCCATGCCAAATAGGTCAAAGGGTAGAGGCCAGTCTAAGAGTGGGTTCAGCTCAGGGCTAAGATCCTAGACTGGTAAAACAAAGCTGGCAGTGGCGTACCAGGCAGTGTGAATAAAGTGTAACGGTGGCACAGAAAGTGCAGCGCTGGGAGTTACACACCTCACAGTGAGGTAGATGTTGAAGTCAGCTGTCACTTACCTCTCTGAAGTTGAGTTCCATGGCGGGTACTCCAGCAAAGGCGGTGAAGGGGTAGGCACTACTCTCCATGGTGAGGGGCTGTATACTGCACAGGGAAGACAGAACCAATTTAGTACAGAGTCAGCAGAATGCACTTGTTTCCCTGCTTTGAGTTATTCTCTGACACTCTGCACAAAGTTCCCTGTTGCACCACAGCAGGCGATGCAGAGATTCGGCCCATCGTACATTCCCTGGAGCTTTGCAAAAGCATTTCACTTCCCACATTCCCCTTCAGGTACAGGTCTGGCACCAGCGTAGATCGAGTGGACAGCCAGAGACTCTATCCTGAGGCAGAAGTGGCTGATACGATGGGGAATGATTTTAATGTGATTGGAGGTTCAAAGATTCATTTTATTGTTAAAGTATGCATGTACAATACAACTCTGATATTTATCTTCTCCAGATAGCCGTGAAATACAGAAATATCATTGGAGTTGATGAAAAAAAATGATATAATCTCCCCCCACCACATGAATAAGAAAAAGAAACAAAACTCGTAAACCCCAAAACCCCCCAAACCCTCACTCACAGAAAACTGCAACAGCAGCATCTAACCTACCAAACCCCGCACTCACACACACAAAAACTAACTGATTGCCTACACACTGAGAAAAAAACAAGAATATCAGACCCCAAATCCCCAACCCCCCCCCCCCCGTGTCACTAAAGCTAACAAAAAAGAAGAGGCAATGAGGGAGGGGATGTCAGCAATGTCAGGGGTGTGTTTTTTTTTACACAGAGTGGTGGTTCTGTGAAACATGCTGCCGGGGCTGAGTGGTGGAGGCCATTTAAGAGACTCTTAGATAGGCAAATGGATGAAAGAGAAAATGGAGGGTTATGTGGGCTGGAAGGGTGAGAGAGATCTTAAATTAGTTTAAAAGGTTGGCACAACATTGTGGGATGAAGGGTCTGTACTGTTTTATGTTGTAAAACAGGGAGAAGGGGGAAGAGGTGAGAGGAGGGGAGGGGGATAAGGGGGGCAATTCATGCGTGGTCTACAGGTGTACTTCTGGCTATGTAACTGGTACGCGAGCTGCAAGCACACATCCATTGCAGAAGTTACAATCATGCTAAGATAATGAGAGGCCTTACACAGGGTAGATAGCATTTTTCCCATGGTAGGGTGGCAGGGTGGAGAAACGTCTCTACAAAGGAGGTGTAAGGCCTGTGGGTCACCCCTGGGCAAGGTGTCGCACCTGTTTAGCACCCCCATCAGGATCACGTGAAGCCATGGGAGCAGGTGTGGATGGTCGTACGAGCAACCGGTGCATATCACAAGTCCTGGTTATGTGACCACTGACAGCAGACAGACAATCTCTGAAGAGTATTGATTACGACTGGGGTCACCTGTCTGGTAAAGACACTGTCCAGAAGAAGGCAATGACAAACCAGTTCTGTAGAAAAATTTGCCAAGAACAGTCATGGTCATGGGAAGACCGTGATCACCCATGTCACACAGTACAGCACATAATGATGGTGATGAGGGATGTCAAAAACAAGAGGTGAGAGGCAGGAAATGCAAAGGGGATCTCAGGGGAATTTTAATTTTACATGGAGAATTGGTGATATTAATGTGTGACCTGAGGAGGTTGTGCAGTCAGTTTCAATTAGTACGTTTAAGAGGCATTGAGACAGGAAGTTCAATAGACAGATACAACCCTAATGAGAGCAAATGGAATTAGTGTTAGATGGGCAAGAAAGGTCAGCATGGGCATGATGGGCTGAAGGGCCTTGGCATACCTTGACTGTGTGGGCAGTGTGCAGCAAGACACACAAGATGCTGGAGGAACTCAGCAGGTCAGGCAGCGTCTATGGATAAGAATAACCAGTCGACATTTTGGGCTGAGACCCTTCATCAGGATGAATATTGAAAGGCCTAGACAGAGTTTAGAAGATACTTCCAATGGAGGGGGGAGTCTAGGACCAGAGGGCACAGCCTCAGAATAGAAGGACAACAGAGACGAGGGGGAGTTTCTTTAGCGAGATGGCGGTGAACCTGTGGAATTCATTGCTACGGACAGCTGTGGAGGCCAAGTCACTGGGTATATTTAAAGTGGAGGTTGATAGATTGTTGATTAGTCAGGGTGTTAAAAGTTTCAGGGAGAAGACAGGAGAATGGGGTTGAAAAGGATAATAAATCAGCCATGATGGAATGGCAGAGGAGAGTCGATAGGCCAGATTGCCTAATTCTGCTCCTATGTCTTATGGTGTGAGCAAGACGTGAGCTACAGGTGTACTTTCCGACTGTGGTGACTACAGCTACGCCTCCGTCTCTAAGACCGGTACCAGTCACCAAGTGTCCAGCCTCATGTGGGATCAGGTTTCTGTTTTAGGCAACTGTAACAGTCCCTGGGAAAAAAAAGGCTCGTTCTTCTGGCTGTATTATCCCATCCGAGACGGAGGGGGCTGTTGTAACTACTGGAAGGATGTTGAGCTATAGGCAGACAACAGATACTGTATCACGTCTGGAACATGAACTGCAGGCCTGTTCAATCGGTGCATGGTTTACAGGCACACTTCTGCCTGTGTGACTGGCAGGCAAACTACAAGTGTACCTCCAACAGTGCAACTGGTATGCAAGGTACAGTCAAGTTTAAACTAATCAACAACCTTCAAGAGCTTGGCCTCAATACCTCCTTGTTCAATTTGGTCCTCGATTTCCTTATATGCAGACCTCAGTCATCTAGGATTGGCAAATATATCTCCTCCACAATCTCCATCAGCACAGAGGCATCACAAAGCTGTGTGCTTAGCCCCTGCTCGACTCACTGTACACTTATGACTGTGTGGCTAAGCACAGCTCCAATGCCACGTTCAAGTTTGCTGATGACATCACTGTCATTGGCCAAATCAACGGTGGTGATGAATCAGCATACAGGAGGGAGATGAAAATCTGGCTGAGTGGTGTCACAACAACAACCTCTTACTCAATGTCAGCAAGACCAAGGAGCAGATAATTGACTTCAGGAGGATGAAGCTCGGAAGTCCATGGGACAGTCCTTGTTGGTGGATCAGAGATGGAGAGGGTCAGCAAGCTTAAATTCCTTGGTGTTATCATTTTGGGGGACCTCTTCTGGGCCCAGCACCTTAAGTGCAATTATGGAGAAAGCACGGCAGCGCCTCTACCTCCTTAGAGGTTTGCAAAGATTTGGCACAACGTCTAAAACTTTGATAAACTTCTGTAGATGTGTGGTGGAGAGTGATTGACTGGCTGCAACACAGCCTGGTATGGGAACACTGATGCCCTTGAACAGAAAATCCTACAAAAAGCAGTGGATACACCCCCAGTTCATTGTGAGTAAAGCCCTCCCCACCATTGAGCACAGCTACATGAAATGCTGTGGCAGGAAAGCAGCATCTATCATCAGGGACCCCCACCACCCAGCTCTCTTCTCACTGCTGCCATCGGGCAGAAGGTACAGGAGCCTCAGGACTCACACCGCTGGGATTGGGAACAGTTACTACCCCTCAACCATCAGGCTCTTGAACCTGAGGAGACAACTTCACTCAACTTCACTTGCCCCATCACTGAAATGTTCCCACAACCTATGGACTCACTTTCAAGGACTCTTCATTTCATGTTCTCAATATTTATTGCTTATTTATTTGTCTGTCGATTTATTTATTATTTCTTTTTTTTGTATTTGCCCAGCTTGCCTTCTACACGTTGGTTGAACACCCAAGTTAGTGCAGTCCTTTATTGATTCTATAGATTTGCTGCATATGCCCACAAGAAAATGCATCTCAGGGTTGTATATGGTGCCATACAGAGTACTGTGCAAAGGTCTTAAGCACATTTAGATAGCTAGGGTGCTTAAGACTTTTGCTCAGTATTGTAGTAATTTTACGTATGGCTCTGTACTGTTGCTGCAAAAAAAACCAAATTTCATGACCTATGTGAGTGATGATACACCTGATTCATATATTGGTCTCTTTTGTGGACTGAGAGTGGGAAGGGGACAGGGATAGGGGAATCATGGTTGGGAAAAGGGGAAGGGAGAGGAGAGGGAGCAGGAAGCACCAGAGACACTCTGTAATGATCAATAAACCAACTGTTTGGAATCAACTGACCCTGCCTGGTGTCTCAGGGCTGGGTGTGTCTGCACCTGCGCACCACCCCTGGCACTCCTTCCGTGCCACCACCCCTGGCACTCCTTCCGTGCCACCAACCCTGGCACACCTTCTGTTCCACCCTGCCAGTTGTCCCACACCCCTCCCATGGTGCTCCACCCTCACTATTCCCAACATCCTTTGCTCCCGCCAGATTTACAAACTCGCTCTCTGCTCCATGTTGACAAATACAGTACTGTGTAAAATTCTTAGGCACCATATGTATATATGTCTTTTGCACAGTATTGTATGTACTTTGATGATAAATTTACTTTAAAGTCTGAAGATGTTGAAGTTATCAGAGACATAGGTCAGATTAATCTCTTTCCCCACGGTGGGGGTGATCGAAACAAGAACACTCTCTACTTACATTTTCTCTCTAAATTTGGGAAACTGGTTCATGATCTGGTTGTAGAGGTTCTGTGCTCCCTGGTTTGGGCTTCCAACCTGTCACAACAGAAGATGCATTAAGTGTGAGCTAAGACAGAGGAACAGAATTAGGCTTGAAATTCCAAAGATAAATGCAAAAAAAAAGAAAAGGAATAAGTCCATAAAATACAGGGAGCAGAATTAGGCCATATGGTCCTACGAGTCTGCACCACCATTTGATCAGGAGATTTATTTCCCCTCTCAACCCCATTCTCCCGCCTCCTTCCTGTAAACCTTTGATGTCCTCACTGATCAAGAACCTATCAACCTCCACTTTACATATTTTATTTTTTTGTTGAGATGCATCATGGAACAGGCTCTTCTGGCCCTTCAAGCTGTGATGTCCAGCCTAATCACAGGACAATTTACAATGACTAGTCAACCCCCAACCCATACACCTTTGGACTGTGGGAGGAAATGGGGGCACCCGGAGGAAACCCATGTGGTCACAGGGAGAATGTACAAACTCCTTGCACAATGACTTGGCTTCAGCAGCAATGGATTCCACTAGTTCAACACCCTCAATTCCTCCTCATCTCTGATCTAAAGGGATGGTACAGTGGAGAGAGCCAACGCTTCACAGCTGCAGAGACCTGAGTTTGATCTTAACCTTTGGAGAGTGTGTGTGGAGTTTTCAAGGTTCGCCCTGTGACCGTGTAAGTACCCCCTACCTCAGCTGAATGACAAGCAGGGTCTGTGGATCAGTCGGCCGCTGTAAATTGCCACCAGCCCCACCCCTCCCCAAAGTAATTATTTGACTCTGAAGTATTCTGCCAACTAGGTCCCTGAGAAAGTAGTTACATGGCCCATCAGCACACTGACGCAGTAGCACTCTCACCAAGTAGTTTTGTGACCTGGTATCTGATACAGCAGACATTTCACCCACACCTCACAGTGTGTGGCTGAGGGTTAGAAACTCAAGGGAGGTGGTTGTGCAAGAGAGGCCAATCACTGTGGGTAGGGGTGGATAAGAAGTGGACAGATGTGGTTGTTCTGCTGGGAGTTGGCTTGGAATTCGATGGGCCAAATGGCTTTCATGGTCACTATGAGAGTGTGAACAGCAGGAGATCTTGCATTTCACTTTAGTACAAACCATAGATTACCAGGGATTGCATTTCTTCCTGCATTGAATACTCCCAAACAGATGATGCATGTATGATTGATTAGAGAGCTTAACGATAAAGAACCCTTAGGGAAAGGTGATCATAATATGATTGAATTCACCCTGAAATTTGAGAAGGAGAAGCTAAAGTCAGATGCATCAGTATTACAGTGGTGTAAAGCGGATTACAGAAGCATGAGAGAGGAGTTGGCCAGAATTGATTGGAAAAGAACACTGGCAGGGATGATGGCAGAGCAGCAATGGATGGAATTTCTGGAAGCAATTTGTATTTTTTTTTTGGCATGTGCCTGCGTGCATGAGAGTTTGTGCGTGTGCGTCTGCGTGCGTCCATGATGATGCCTTTTTCATGGCTTTTACAAGGCGCGGAGTGAGAGAGAGACTGTGTGGCGCACCACTCCTCATACAGACATTTTCGCAGTATTTTTCCCTTTGTTTTACGAGGTCGAGTTGTGATCTCGGCACTCAACCCAGCACGGATGGAAAGCGTATTCGGGAGCAGACCCGACTGGTTTCGAACCGGGAACCTCTGCTCCTGGGTCCGGCGCCGATGTCATTGTGCCACCAGCCAGCCCAAACAGGAAGCAATTTGGAAAGCACGGCATATATACATCCCAAAGAGGAAGAAGTATTTGAAAGGAAATATGACACGACTGTGGCTAACAAGAGAAGTCAAAGCCAACATAAAAGTCAAAGAGAGGGCATATAATAGAGCAAAAAATAGTGGGAAGTTGGAGGATTGGGAAGCTTTTGAAAACCAACAGAAAACAACTAAAAAGTCATTAAGAAAGTAAAGATGGAGTATGAAAGTAAGCTAGCTAGCAAAACTAAAGAGGATACCAGAAGTTTCTACAGATATTTAAGGTGTAAAGAGAGGTGAGAGTGGATATCGGATCACTGGAAAACGATGCTGGAGAGGTAGTAATGGGGGAACAATGAAGTGGTGGATGAACTGAATAAGTATTTTGCATCAGTCTTCACTGTGGAAGACACTAGCAGTGTGGTGGAGGTTCCATGTGTCAGGGCTCATGAATTGTGTGAAGTTACCATAACTAGAGAGAAGGTTCTTGGGAAACTGAAAGGTCTGAAGGCAGTTAAGTCACTTGGTCCAGATGGTGTACACCCCAGGGTTCTGAAAGATGTGGCTGAAGAGATTGTGGAGGCATCAGTAATGATCTTTCAATAATCACTAGATCCTGGCATGGTTCCAGAAATTGCAAATGTCACTCCACTCTTCAAGAAGGGAGAGAGGCAGAAGAAAGGAAACTATAGGCCAGTTAGTCTGACCACAGTGGTTGGGAAGATGTTGGGGTTGATTATTAAGGATGAGGTGTCAGGGTACTTGGAGGCACATGATAAAATAGGCTGAAGTCAGCACCGTTTCGTAAAGGGAAAATCTTGCCTGACAAATCTGTTGGAATTCTTTGAAGAAGTAGCAAGCAGGATTGACAAAGGAGAATTGGTTGATGTTGTGTACTTGGATTTTCAGAAGGCCTTTGACAAGGTGCCACACATGGGGCTGCTTAACAAGTTTTGAACCCATGGCATAGGAAAGATTTTCGCATGGATAATTGGCTGATTGGCAGGAGGCAAAGAGTGGGAATAAAGAGAGTCTTTTCTGGTTGGCTGCTGGTGACGGGGCTCTGTGTTGGAACTGATTCTTTCTATGTTATATGTTAATGATTTGAATGATGGAATTTGTTACAAAGTTTGCAGATGACATAAAGATAGGTGGAGGGGCAAGTAGTTTTGAGGAAGTAGAGAGGCTACAGAAGGACTTAGATGGATTAGGAGAATGGGCAAAGAAATGGCAGATGGAATACAGTGTCAGGAAATGTATGGTCATCCACTTTGGTAGAAAAAATGAAAGAGTTGACTCTTTTTTAAATGGAGAGAAGATACAAAAAACTGGGGTTCAAAGGGACTTGGAAGTCCTTGTGCAGGATCCTCTTAAGATTAATTTGCAGGTTGGGTCTGTGGTGAGGAGGCAAATGCAAAGTTAGCATTTATTTCAAGAGGGCTAGGGTATAAAAGCAAGGAAGTATTGTTGAGACTTTATAAAGCACTGTTGAGGCCCCACTTGGAGCATTGTGAACAGTTTTGGGCCCCTTATCTTAGAAAGGATGTGCTGAAACTGGAGAAGGTAAAAAGGAGGTTCACAAAATGATTCCAGAATTGAATGGCTTGTTATATGAAGAATGTTTGATGGCTGTGGGCCTGTATTCATTGGAATTCAGAAGGATGAGGGGTGACCTCATTGAAACCTATTAAATGGTGAAAGGCCTTGATAGAGTGGATGTGGAGAGGATGATTCCTATGGTGGGAGAGTCTAGGACAGATGAAACAACCTCAGAATAGAGGGGCATCCTTTTAGAACGGAGATGAGGAGGAATTTCTTTAGCCAGTGAGTGGTGAATGCAATAGGCAGCAGTGGAGGTTGAGACTTTATGAACAGTGCCTATAAAGGGTATTCACGTGCCCCCCCTGGGAAGTTTTCATTTTTTGTTTTACAACAGTGGTTTTATTTTGGCTTGTTTACATTGAGCAACAGATAAAAACTCTTCCGTGTCAAAGTGAAACCAGATCATTACAAAGTTTATAAATTAATTACAAATATAAAACACAAAATAATTGATTGCATAAGTATTCACCCCCTTTAATATGACACACCAAATCATCACTGGTGCAGCCAATTGGTTTTAGAAGTCACATAATTAGTTAAATGGAAATCACCGTCTGCAGTCAATATCTATCAACTGACTAGTAAAAATACACCTGTATCTGGAAAGTCCAACTGCTGGTGAGTCAGTATCCTGGCAAAAACTACACCATGAAGACAAAAGAACAGTCCAAGCAACTCCACAAAAAGGTTATTGAAAAGCACAAGTCAGGAGATGGATACAAGAAAATCTCCAAGTCACTGAATATCCCCGGTGTCCAGTTAAGTCAATCATTAAGAAATGGAAAGAATTTGGCACAGCTGTAAATCTGCCTAGAGCAGGCCATCCTCAACAACTGAGTAACTGTGCAAGAAGGGGACTAGTGAGGGAGGCCACCAAGAGACCTGTGACAACTCTGGAGGAGTTACAAGTTTCCGTGGCTGAGATGGGAGAGACTGTGCATACAATCACTGTTGCCCGGGTGCTTCACCAGTCACAGCTTTATGGGAGAGCGGCAAAGAGAGAGCCACTGTTAAAAAAAACTCACATTAAATCTCAGCTCGTGTTTGCCAGAAGGCATGTGGGAGACTGAGGTCAGCTGGAAGAAGATTTTATGGTCTGATGAAACCAAAATTGAGCTTTTTGGCCATCAGACTAAATGCTATGTTTGGCATAAGTCAAACACTGCGCATCATCAAAAACACACCATCCCTACTGTGAAGCATGATGGTGGCTGCATCATGCTATGGGGATGTTTCACTGCAGCAGGCCCTGGAAGGATTGTGAAGGTAGAGGGTAAAATGAATGCAGCAAAATACAGGGAAATCCTGGAGGAAAACCTAATGCAGTCTGCAAGAGAACTGTGACTTGGAAGAAGACTTGTTTTCCAGCAAGACAATGACCCCAAACATAAAGCCAAAACTTAAAAACAACAAAGTTAATGTCCTGGAGTGGCCAAGTCAGAGTTCAGACTTCAATCCAATTGAGAATTTGTGGCTGGACTGGAAAAGGGCTGTTCACTCACGATCCCCATGCAATCTAACAGAGCTTGAGCAGTTTTGTACAGAAGAATAGTGAAAAATTGCAGTGTCCAGATGTGCAAAGCTGATAGAGACCTATCCACACAGACTCAAGGCTGTAATTGCTGCCAAATGTGCATCTACTAAATACTGACTTGAAGGGGGTGAATACTCATACAATCAATTATTATGTGTTTAATAATCACAATAAATTTAGACCAAGTTGTAGAAATTTGTTTTCACTTTGACACGCAAGAGTTGTTTCTGTTGATCGGTGTCAAAAAAGCCAAATTAAATCTATTGTGATTCAATGTTGTAAAACAATAAAACATGAAAACTTCCGGCGGGGGGGGGGGGGGAGTGAATACTTTTTATAGGCTCTGTATATTTAAGGCAGAGGTTGATATATTCTTGATTGGTCAGAGCATGAGGGAATATGGGGTGAAGGCAGGAGACTAGGGCTGAGAGAAAATTCAGTCAGCCATGATGATATGGTGGAACAGACTCGATAGGCCAAATGTCCTAATTCTGCTCCTATATCTTGGTGGGTGGGGTGTGTGTGTGTACGCGCGGGCGTACACAAACACTTCCTAACTGTGTTTTATTCCTGGCTAGGTTTCCACTGGTTCCACCCAGCAGACTGGATTCCTGCCATTCTCATCTCTCGGGGCTGGAGCATCTTCCACAGCCAACACGAGGACAAGGAGCAGGAGAATGAAGTTCACCCAATTTCATTCACTCTATATCTTCCACCTTTTCTCCATTTGCCCATCCACGACCCTCATTTCCACTCATCTGCAGAAATCCATCGCAGTGCCATACTGTTGTACAGCTGTGGATAAAGGTGGTACTCCTGGTCCCAGTGGAAATCTCTTTATGCCGGGATCCTTCCCTGTGGGGTGGAAGGTGTTGCATTGGGCAGTACCATACGACAGGTATCTGTTCACTGACCCCATCCACCTGTCCATTCTGTGACCGGGAGGAGTCACTGTACCACATTTATATGGAGCGTGAGAGGTTGCAGCCCCTATTTGAATGTCTGAAGGGGCTGCCCCTCAGGTTTTGGTTACACGTCAGCCCCTCGCTCCTGATATATTGGCACCCAGTACGGAAGGTGGCGGATCACGAGGAAGATCTACTGGTGGGCCTGGCCAAGATGGCCATTCACGGGTCCAGGTGGCAGACAGTTGACGGATCTGCCCAGGATGACTGCCTGCTCCTTTTTGGGGGATACACTCATGCCTGGCTGTCCTCGGAAAGGGAGCACACAGTGGGAGATTTCCAGGAACGGTGAGCCCCCCAGGCAATTGACTGATTTATAGACAGTAATAATCATATTTTAATTTGAATTCGTTCTCTGTCTTGCAAATACTTGATGTTTGTATTTTTCTGTAAATAAACTTTTTTAAAGAAAAAGGCACTTCTCCCACCCGTGCTTGCCCATGCTGACCAAGATGTTGAAGTTGTACAGCACAAATTCCCAACATAACTTTTGTGTGCAGTTCTGGTCACTTTCGTACAGGAAAGACATCAATAAAATTTGCAAGGCTCTTGCTAGGACTTAAGGACTGAGTTTTAGGGAAAGTTTGAACAGATTAGGACTTCAATTCCTGGAGTGCAGGAGAATGAGGGGAGATCTTATAGAAGTATACATTGAGGTACAGTATATAGATAGATGCCTTCCCCATCAGGAGACCAGTCATTGTGGATTGAAGTAACATCTCGTCCTCACTGACAATCAGCACAGGCACAACTTGAGCACATGTGTTTAGACCACTGCTCTACTCTCTTTACACCCATGACTTGTGCTGGACACGAGATGCTGGATAAACTTGGGTTGTTTTCTCTGGAGCGTCGGTGGCTGAGGGGAGACCTGATAGAGGTTTATAAGATTATGAGAGGCACAGATAGAGTGGACAGGGAGTATCTGTTTCCCAGGGTTGAGTGTCTAATACCAGAGGGCATGCATTGAAGGTGAAAGGGAATGGGTTGAAGAGGGATGTGAGGAGTAAGTTTGCTTACTCGGAGAGGGGTGGATGCCTGGACTGTGCTGCCTGGTATGGTGGAGAGGCAAATACATCAGAGGCTTTTGGATAGGCACATGGATGTAGGGAAGACGGAGGGATATGGACATGGTGCAGGTTGGCAGGATTAGTGTTTTGAGTGTTTCTGATTTGATTTTAGCTGTTCAGAACAACATTGTGGGCCGAATAGTCTGTTCCTGTGCTGTACTCTTCTGTGTTCTATGTGTGGTCAGGAATAGCGTAAGCACCATCTATAAATTTGCCGTTTGTCATTGTCAGAATCTCAGATGGTGATGAGGAGGCAGACAGAAGTGAGGTAGATCAGCTGGGGCCGGCTGGTGGCGCAGTGACATTGGTGCCGGACCTGGGAGCGGAGGTTCCCGGGTTCAAAACCAGTCGGGTCCGCTCCCGAGTACGCTTTCCATCCGTTCCGGGTTGACTGTCGAGATCGCAACTCGACCTCGTAAAATAAAGGGAAAATACTGCGAAAATGTCTGTGTGAGGAGTGGCGTGCCACACAGTCTCTCTCTCTCTCTCGCTCCGCGCCTTGTAAAAGCCATGAAAAAGGCATCATCACGGACGCATGCACACGCAGATACACACACAGACTTGCACGCACGCAGGCACATGCCAAAAAAAAGAGATACATCAGCTGGTTGAGTGGTGTTGTATATAGTATACATACTTTGATAATCAATGTACTTTGAAGTTTGAAACTTGCAGAGGGTTCTGCACTCAGCCACCTCTGTCATGGGCATAATCCTCCCCACCTCAAGAAGGTGGCAACTCTCATTAAGAGTTCTCACCCTCTAGGACATACTGCCATCAGTGAGGAGGTACAGGAATCTGAAGACCCACACTAGATGTTTAGGAATGGCTTCTTCCCTTCCACCATTAGATTTCTGAAAGGTCCTCAAACTCATGAACACTAACTCACTATTCCTCTTTTGTACTTTTCAGAATTTTACTATAATCTATTGTAATTTGTTATGCCTGCATTGTACTGCTGATGGCCATGAAGGAATTAAAATGTGAATAAAACATTGAACTTGAATGAGTCAAGGACAGAGGAAGTTGACAAACCAATTATCTTTGTTCTTGCCATGTGTTTGAAGGACTGGAGGCTGCCATTTTGTAAGGCTGTTCTACCATTTTGTGAGATGATTTTGTTCAGTTGAATCGGTGTTTTAAAGTAGAGGCAATGATGTCCAGGTAATCTGCTAGACTTGAGATAATTTTCAAATAAGGAGTTATTTGTGAGGTGTTCTTTGGTATGATATAACATGCAGGTTTGTGAATGGTGAGATCTGCGTCTACCCTATGTGATTCAAGCTGGGTACTGGTTCAGTAACTGATTTAAAACAAAGAGCCATAAATTGCCAGTTGTCATTTATGGAAGAGGGCAATAAATGGACGCTGGCTTGGACCAGAGTCAATAAGAAGGAGATATAGGTCAGTCAGATGACCTTGAGCCAACAAGAATGAAGTGCATCATTTGAACTGATGAGGAAGACTCTAACAGTCAGGAGCTTCAAATGCAAAGGGATGAGAACTCCAGATTCTATCTATTGTAAGGAAGAGCTCCCACACCAGGGGCTGGGAGAAGAAAGGATCTTTCATCTGGCCAGCGGGAGATCCTCTGCTTCGGTGTTATAAATTGGAAAAGTGGTCTGAGTGAGTGTCGGTTGAGTGCGAACAGTAGAAATCATGTTTTAAGTTGTTGGCCCAGGGTCAACATAGTTACATTGTTGTTTGTGCAGAGACAATAAAGTGTGAGCTTTGATTAATTAAGAGTAGCGGAGTGAATTGCCTAACCTAGTTCTGATACCACAAAACAACCGATTTCATGACAAACACGAGAGATTCTTCAGATGCTGGAAATCCAAGCTACACACACACACAAAGTGCTGGAGGAACTCAGCAGGCCAGGCAGCATCTATGGAGGGGAATAAGCAGTCGACGTTTCAGGCTGAGATCCTGTGTCAGTGACAATAAATGTGATCGGATTCTGATTTTAAATGCATGCATGTGTTTTCCGCATCAGGTTGGGTGAGACTAGAACCAGAGGTCACAGATTTAGTGCGAAAGGTAAAATTATTTAAGAGGGATCTGAGAGGGATACTCTTCGCTCAGAGTGTGAAACAAGATTCCAGTGGTGGCAGATGCATGTTCAGTGTAACATTTAAGAGAAGACTGGATTGGTACAGTACTGCACAAAAGTCTTAGGCACATATATAAGACTTTTGCAACACAGAGCAGAGAGTGAGTTTGTAAATCTGGTGGGAGCAAAAGATGTTGGGAATGGTGAGAGAGGAAAGAGGGGTGTGGGACATTTGGCAGAGAAGGAATGCCGGAGGTGGTGTGGCTGCAGACACACCCAGCCCTGAGACACCAGGCAGAGTCATCTGATTCCAAACAACTGGTTTATTGATCATTACAGAGCGTCTTTCTGGTGCTCCCTGTTTCCTCCCCTCTCCCTTCGACTTTTCCCAACCATGATTCCCCTGCCCCTGTCCCACTCTCAGTCCGCAGCAGAGTCCCATATCAGAATCAGGTTTATCATCACTTGTATGTAATGAAATGTGTGGTTTTTTGTACAGTGCAGTACCTACAATTACTACAGTACTGTGCAAAGGCACATAGATATTACTAGAGTGCCTAAAGCTTTTGCACAGTACTGCACATGGGTGAAAGCAATCTTGTTCTTGGTATTGGTAATTGTTTGTTACAAGACCAGAAGATACAACAGCTGAATTAGGCCATTTGGCCCATCGAGTCTGATCCAGTTTCCCTCTCAGTCCCAATCTCCTGCCTTCTCCCCATACCCATTCATGCCCGACTAATCAGGAATCTATCAACCCCTGCCTTAAATATACCCAATGGCTTGGCCTCCACAGTTGCCCGTGGCAAAGAATTTCACAGATTCACCTGTCTGTCTAAAGAAATTCCTTCTCATCTCCGTTCTAAAAGGATGTCCCTCTATTCTGAGGCTGTGTCCTCTGGTTCCCCCACCATAGAAATCATCCTCTTCACATCCACTCTATCGAAGCTTTTCAACGTTCGGTAGGTTTCAGTGAGGTCAGCCCTCATTCTTCTGAATTCTAGCGAGTACAGGCCCAGAGCCAGCAAACACTTCTCATATTACAAGCCGTTCAATCTCGGAATCATTTTGTCACATGTACTGAGAAGCTGGTCTTGCATTCTGTTCATACAGATCAAATCATTACACAGTGCACTGAGCTGAAACCAAGTAAAATCATGACAGACTGCAGGATGAAATGTTACACTTGCAGAGAAAGTGCAGGCAAATATGGTGCAAGTTCATAATGGGGTAGATTAAGAGGTGAAGTGTCTATCTTTTCATAATTGAAGTTTGTTCAAGAGTCTGATAACAGTGGGACAGAAGTTGTCCTTGAGCCTGGTGGTACGGGCTTTCAGGCTTTTGTATCTTCTGCTTGGTGGGATGGGGGAGAACAGAGAGTGTCCGTGGTGGTGTTGCTCACACAAAGGGCAGAGGAATGCACAATATTGAGAGCAAGGTATTCTCTCATTAATATTAGGTGCTATGGAAGAAAGCCTCCAAGCGCACCACAACCTTGTCATTGGGTCTGGAGGCTTGTGTGCCTCTAACCCAGACAGCTATGCCAGCTGGAGTCAGGGCTTTATGCTTTGGCTCTTGGTGGGGTCACCCATGCCAAACAGGTCAAAGGGTAGAGGCCAGTGTAAGAGTGATCCACTGGTCCTCCAGGTTCGGGGGTTCAGCTCAGGGCCAGCAACTCTGACTGATCAGAAACAAAACTGTTATGGAAGCAACAATAGAGAAACTTTCTTTATCTGTGTGTGATGGTACATGACCAAGGGCAGACAGAGATAGAGGACCTTCATTGCTGTCCTGAACACCAGTGGCAGGACTAGCAGGCAGTAACCAACTAACTTATGGACCAGGGAAGGCAAGTGGAATTTAAGGGACAGCGGTCACTGGATGGTTGGCCAGGTTCAATAGACTTCTGGGTGGTCAGCTTGCTAACGTACCTGCTTCATCACCTTCTCGATCAGCTGGTGGAGTAGCGGACTGGATTGGGCAACTAGGGTGTCGTCTCCTGCAGAACAAGCAAAGTGTTAGGCTGGCCATCCCTGCATTTCCATAGCACCCCTCCCATCCCTGCAGGACATCGCAAGCCCTTGACGTACTATGGAGAATCGTTACGGCTGAAGGATAGGAGTCCATAAAAGGACCAGGAACCATTAACGTCCACACGTCCTCGTTCACTATGTTGTACATTAGACCAACTCTAAGGATTGTTCCATGAGAAGAGAAGGAGTCAACATGGCTAGTTGAGTAGAATGAGAGAAGTTGTCTACTGAACTGTAGAAAGGTTTGACAGATTGGCTCTGTGCAGGATATTTCCCCAGGTCACGGTGCCGAGAACAAAGCATCTCAGTCTCAGGACATGGGGGCAAGACATGTAAAGTCAAATGCTGTGGGGAGAGGACCTTCAGCTCATCGAGTCTATTCCAACCATCCATCACCCATTTTGGACCAAGATGAGGACTGTCCCTATTCGGAGCCTATGATCCCATGGAGGTCTCTCCCAGTCTAGTGTTTCCCTTTTGCCTTTTCTCGCAGCCGGCCACCACCACACAGGAGCCGGGAATGAGGCTACATCACTACAGGCCTAAGATACCCAGAGCCTGGCTCTCTCAGGCCCTCTGTAGGCCCAAATGCCTAATCACCTCCAAATCTTCGGTTGGACCTGCTGCCCAGCTCCAGAGGGCAACCAGCCACACAGAGCAGAGATGAAACAATTTGTGATGTGGGGGGACAGAGGGAAAGGTTGTCCTAGATCTCCTCATTTTTACTCCCCACCCCTGTCACCGCTCTGTTGCCCCTCCTCCCACCTTTCTTTTTGAGCATAAAATAATTGATTTAGTTTTGGAAGGATGTCACGTGGACCGAATGGATGGGGGTGAGTGCGGTACTGGTTGGAAGTGAGAGAACCAAATGTTCTACCCAACCTGGCCCTCTGACTGAACAAAAAAAAAATGGTTCTTACCCAAAACTGCTCGATCCAGGCTGAAGTAAGCTACTGCCTTCAGATGCATCATGGTCAAATAACCCTGGAGATAAAGGTACATAACTGGTTAACATTTCTGAGGAAAAACCTACACTTCCCACCCTCTTCCACAATCCAAGACCCCTACTTCCAACCAAAGCCCACACATCAGATGTTTCTCCTCCATCAGGGCTCTCCCTCACAACCAATTTCATCCCATTTCCTTAACCCTTTGTTCATGCCCTTCTTCATACCTCAATCTTAACTCAGCCAAAGATGACACCAACACCCCAGTAGACATACCCAACATTGGAATTGTCCCTTTGTTCCTAACTCCACCTCAAGATCCACCAATCAGCTCCGCTCCTTTTCCTTGACTCCACCTCTTAATCCCAGCCTTTCCATCCTCAGATCCACCAATCAGTTTCACTTATTGCCTTGACTCCACCTCACAATCCGATCCCTTCCACGGCAGCTCTACCAATCAGCTCTACCTCTCAGTCCCATCCCTGTATCCCAGATCCACCAATCGGCTTCACTCCTTGTTACAGATCCCACCCCTTCTGTCTGAGAACCAACAAATTAGCTCCACCCCTTTAATGACTCCGCCTCTCAGTACCTTCTATCCCTTGTACCTGACTCCATTCCCATTTCCAATCTCACCCTTCTATCCGAGATCCACTTATAAGCCTCACTATATTTCCGATTCTGCCACAACTATCCCTGTTTTACCAATCAGCCCTTCCCCTCTTTCTGATTCCACTGACTAGTCCAGCCTTCCTATCCCAGATTAGCCTTGACTCTGGACCCTAGTGCATTCTCTCAATCTGCCCCTTCTTTTGACTACACCACTTTCCCAACATTGCCATTCTCTTACTCTAGCCCTGTTGTAAAGCCATCTCATTTTCCCTCCCATCCCAGTCCCCAGGTCATACCTCCAGCCATTCAGTTGCCCCAATGCTACCATACTCGCCAGCATCCCAGCTTGCAAACAGGAGACTCCGTCGTGGTCTGAACCCTATAGGGAAAGGTCAGCATTATTGTTGGGAGAACACAATAAAATGCTGGAGGAACTCAGCAGGTCAGGCAGCATCTATGGAGAAGAATAAACAGTCGACGTTTCGGGCCGAGACTCTCCTTCAGGACTGAGAAGGAAGTGGGGAGACGTCAGAATAAAAAGATGGTGCTCGCTGGAAGGTGAAGCCAGCTGGGTGGGAAAGATCAAGGGCTGGAGAAGAAAGAATCTGATTGGAGAGGAGAGTGGACCATAGGAGAAAGGGAAGGAGGAGGAGACAAGTGCTGCTGTAATGGTCTGGACCTTGGAAGTGTTGAGCAGATCTGTACCACTGAAGGCTAGTCTGTGATAGTTGGAGAGATGGTCACAGATGGGCTGCATCGTAACTGAGACTAAACCTGTTCTCACTGGTGAGGAGAGCCATTTTATTGAAGTGGAAGGATTCTAATCCACCTACGGTCTTTTATTGGCTTTCCTCCATTATGTCCTGTTTAAGTTTAGAGAAAATAAGAAGTCGGACATTTGATACATCCTTTAAATTTGAGCAAATCTGGTGACCTTTTATTCAATATTTTCATTTAATTTGATTTATTACTCTTCCAATTTTTTTTTTGAAATTTTAGATTTGATCAGAAAATCTTTCTTTTTTTTTTGGTTGTATCCTCAGAATGGACTGCCCAGTCCCTTTTTTGTTGTTTCTTTTTTTTTTTGTATAGTGTAGTGGGGTTTTTTTTCTTCATTTAAAATTCAAAGTTTTTTCTTTCCTCTTCATGAAGTGATGAGAGGAGAATTGCTGTTTTCTTTTTTTATTATATATTATATACTAGCTAACATTATGATTTTGATAATGTCTATCTCAATCTCATTTTGTATTGTTATTGATCCATATATTTGAGATAATTCTCCTCTTGTTTGTATTTATGTTCCTTTTAAATCAATAAAAAGATTAATAAAGAAAAAGAAACCTGCTCTCACCTACAATGCATTTACTGTGGATGGGAAGACGGGCAAATGGCTTTGCTCTACGAGCTGGCATAGTTTCAATGGGCTGAATGTCTGTAAGGAGCTTGGACCTTCTCCCCATGTCTGCGTGAGTTTCCTCCAGGTGCCCTGGTTTCCTCCTACACTCCGGAGTTGTGTAGGGTGGGATTAGTAAGTTGCAGGTGTGCTTTGTTGGTGCTGAAAATGTGGCAACACTTCAGGAGGAGGAAACCAGAGGGCCATGAGCCAGTCCTCATCGAAGGATCAGAGGTGGAGGTGGGGAGGGGTTAGCAACTTTAAATTCCTGGGTGTTACTATTTCAGAGGACCTGTTCTGAACCCAGCATGTAAGTGCAATTGAGAAGAAAGCATGACAGCACCTCATCTTCCTTAGGAATCTGCAGAGATTCGACGACTTCAAAAACTTTGACAACTTCTACAGATGTGTAGTGGAGAGTATATTGACTGGCTGTATCACAGCCTGGTATGGAAACACCAAGGGAAAATCCTACAACAGGGAGTGGATTTGGCTCAGTACGTCACGGGTAAAGTTCTCCCCACCACTGAGCCCATCTACATGAAATGCTTTCGTAGGAAAGTAGCATCCATCATCAAAAATCTCCATCACCCAGGCATGCTCTCTTCTTGCTGCTACCATCAGGTAGAAAGTACAATTGCCTCAGGACTTGCACCACTAAGTTCAAGAACAGTTATTGCCCCTCAACTATCAGGCTCTTGAACAAAAGGGGATAACATCACTCACTTGCCCATCCATTGAGATGTTCACACAGCCAATGATCTCACTTTAAGGAGTCTTTATCTCATTATCTGATGTTCTCATTATTTATTGCTGTTTATTTATATTTGCAGTTGCACATTTTGCTGTCTTCCGCACTGTGGTTGATCTTTCATTAATCCTGTTATAGTTACTATTCTATAGATTTGCTGATCATGCCCACAAGAAAATTAATCTCAGGGTTGTACAAACATGAGAAAGTCTGCAGTTGCTGGAAGTCCAAAGCGATACACAAAAAATGCTGAAGGAACTCAGCAGTTCAAGCAGTTTCAGGAGTCCTGATGAAGAGTCTTGGCCTGAAACATCAACTGTTTTCTTTGTTGCATAAATGGTGCCTGGCCTGCTGAGTTCATCCAGCATTTTGTGGGTGTTGCTCAGGGTTGTATAGCGTGACATATATGTACTTTGATAATAAACTTCATAGCGCATCCTCAGTCTGTGTGGGTCATTGATGCAAACAATGCATTTACTCTATGTTTTAATGTACATATGATAAAACTAATCTTTAATCTTAATTCTCAAATGACTGAGAATCCCTTTTCTACGCAAATACAGTCGGCACCTACACCAAACTCAACCTCAACTATTGGGCTCTGGTTTCTGGTTGGTTGTGTTTTACCATGTGACCTCCTACCCACTGGTTGGAGTGTTCAATCATATGACCTTGTGCCTCCACCAGACCTGCCCCCAACTCCCACCTGTCCATCCAATCAGATGCCCTCCTCATTACTGGATTGGTCAGTTCTCCTGTCAGTCAAACAAGGCTTCAGCCCACTCCAATTTTCCCAGTATTTACACAACAAAACCTTTAACAAATAATAAGTGTGAACTTTTAAGAGATATTAATCATGGTAGCAAAGTGGATAGCACAATGCTTTACCCAGTTTCAATTCCCACCGCTGCCTGTACGTTCTCCCTGTGACCGTGTGGGTTTCCTCCGGGTGCTCTGGTTTCCCCCCACAGTCCAAAGACCTACCCTGTTAGTAGGTTAATCGGTCATTGTAAAATGCCCTGTGATTAAATTGGGGCAGCATGGTTCGAGGGGCCAGAGGGCTTGCTCCTGGGCTGGACTGCTCCATGTTCTATGGCAGAGAGAAGCTTGGGCAGGGAAGACCCGGGAGAATCACAGAGACCGGCAAGAAGGTTTAAAGTTTACTCACCATTCATGACCATTTCGGACGTGGCTTTGGCCAGCTCTAGAAGGATGGCTGTTCCCACTCCGGACTTTGCCGCGCCAGGACCCCAGGCATCCCGCTGAGCCCCCAAGATGATGTAGCGATCTGGGTGCGAGGAAGAGAGAACAGAGAGTGGGGAGGGGAGGGTCTGTGGAGAGGTGGGGCCGTTCTGTTCCCTAACACAGCCTCCTCCATCTGAACCCCAATCATTGCCTTCTTAAAACAACAATTACAGGCCAATAATTACAGTTTCGACAGAAACACGGAAAAGGAGGCCTTGGATTTTGGACTGAGTGACAGGGAGAGATGTTGCGGTTTCAGAGGCCACAGGTAGAAACAGGATCAGTTTTAATATCACCGGCTTATGTCATGAAATTTGTTCTCTTTCCAGCAGCAGTACAATGCAGTACATAGTAATAGAATTGCAGTAGGTATACATTAAAAAGTTAAATGAAGTAAGCAGTCCAGTTGACCCAGCCAGGGTTGATCAGGCCCAGGCTTGTGCCCCAGCAGGTTAGATTCAACTTTATTGTCATTGTGCCGAGTACAGATACAAAGCCAATGAAATGCATTTAGCATCTGACCAGAAATGCAAAGAATAGTGTTATTTACAAAATACCTGAAAGTAAAAAAAGTGCTACAGCACACAAATATAAAAGTACTGAGACAGTACAATATGGATGCAGTACTGCTTAGTGCTGTGATGAGAGGTTCAGCAGGGTCACAGCCTCAGGGAGGAAGTTCTTCCTGTGCCTGCTGGTGCGGGAGCGGAGGCTCCTGTAGCGCCTACTGGATGGGAGGAGAGTAAAAAGTCCATGGTTAGGGTGAGATGCATCCCTGATAATACTTTTCGCCCTGCCCAGGCAACGTTTATGGCAGATGTTCTCAATGGTGGGCAACTGGGTGCCGATAATCCGCTGGACAGTTTTCACCACATGCTGGAGTGCTTTGCGGTCTGATACGGGACAATTGCCATACCACACTGTGATGCAGTTGGTGAGTATGCTCTCAATGGTACAACAGTAAAAGTCCGTCAGTATCCTGGGACAGAGGTGAGCTTTCTTCATGCTCCACAGGAGATAAAGGCACTGTTGTGCCCTTTTGACCAGGATGGAGGAGTTCAGGGACCAGGTGAGATCCTTGGAAATGTGGACACCAAGGAATTTGAAGGTCCACAGGTCACACCTCTTGATCCATAACCATATAGAGGCTCTCTCAACAGCCCCTGGGATGTTCCTGATGGCTCCTGTCTTTGCAGCCCCCATAATGCTGAGGAGAGAGTAGGTTCTGCAGAGTGAGCAGCCAGTGTAGCCTCTATAGGCTCACACTGTGCCCTCCACCCATGTCTCGGGGGCGGCTCCACTAGCTCATGGCATTTGGCTTTCTTGTGCTCAAACACCTCCTCAATCTGGTCTTCCTAAGGGACTGTCAGTTCCACCATGACGACTTGTTTCGAGGCTTCTGACAGGATGACCATGTCGAGCCCCCAGGATGACCATGTGCTGAGGTCGGGCAGCTTTACTATGGATTTGCAGATCACACAACTATTGTTGGCAGAACTTCAGATGGGTGACCAGGAGGCGTACAGGAGTGAGGTAGATCAGCTGGTGGGGTGGTGTCGCAGCAACAACCTCACATTCACTGTCGGTAAGACCAAGGATTTGATTGTGAACTTCAGGAAGGGGAAGTTGAAGGATCACACACCAGTCCTCAATGAGGGATCAGAGGTGAAAGGGTGAATAGTTTCCAGTTCCAAGGTGTCCCCGCCTCTGAGGATCTGCTGTATCCTGGACCCAACACACTTTGTACACAATTACAAAGGCACAACAGTGGCCATATTTCATTAGGAACTTGAGGAGATCTGGTACGTCACTAAAGACACTCGCAAATTTCTACACATGTACCATGGAGAGCATTTGACTGGCTGCATCACTGTCTGGTTCGGGGGAGCGGGGGAGGGGGGGGCTACTGCACAGGATCAGAAAAAGCTACGGGAAGCTGTGTACAGTGATATTAAACCTGATTCTGGGTGGCTTCCGTTGGTCAGGGTCAACCATGGATGTTGGATCCTCGCTGTCTACATGAGATGCAAGCTGGGGCCAAAGGGTATGGAGAGCAAGCTGTGGCCCACACAGCAGACTCCTCCACTCCATGCAGTCGATGAATCCAAAGGAGTGGCAGCGACGGATAAAGATCGGCATCAGCGGCGTCACAGGAGTTGCCGGTCAGCGATGAACTCAACATAGGACTGCCTCAGGGACTCCAGCTCCAGGCTTCCCCTCGGGACTTACTCTCCAAGCCTTCCCTGTCAGCGGGTACAGCCGCAAGGCAGCACAAGTTTGAGATCAGATTTCTCCTTCTCCTAGATGAGCTGACGAGCCCCATCTGCGTGAAGCGACTAGTTTTAAGGGGCCAGTAAGCTACCTTTGCCTCTTCTCCTGTCAGTAGAAACTGTTCTGCTCAGCTTTGTAGCTAAGCTGTGAGTGAAGGCCAGGAGCTGGACTTGGTTGTCAGAGGCTGTTTGAGATGTTTGTCATTGGGAGCATTTAATAGGTAGTGGGAGCCATGCTCCCTCCTCCCCCCCACCCCCACTATAGTGACAGAAGAAAGATACTACCCTGGTTCAACGAACTGAGTGGAATTGGATCATCTTTTCACAGAGAGTGAAATCAAACATTTGGTGAAATGGGTTACTGAAAGGACAGGGAACCAGCCCGGAATTGCAGCTTGGAGACCGAACTGAGGGGGCAATCACCCCTGAGTGCTTACCAGGTTCAAGAACGCCTTCGATGGATCCAAAAATGTTGTTTATCATGGTGGGGATCATGCGGCTGTAGGCGCCCATCTGGAGCTGAGCACCATCCTCAGAGAGCTGGGGGCCCAGCATGTACGTGCTCGGGGAAGGGAAGCCCCCATTCCACTCACTGGGGATAGGCATTCCCCTCATCTTACTGACAGTTGAAGAAGAAGAGTACAGCTTCAGAAATAGAATCTTGGCAATGAATCTCTGCCCCTATTGTTACGGTTACCTCCGTTGCTGTTAGTTCTTTCGTTGACCCCGTGTAAATACCGACACGTTCCCCGGGACCCACCCTGCAAATACCGACACACTCCCCGGGACACCCTGTAAATACTGACTCGCTCCCCAGGACCCCCCTGTAAATACTGACACACTGCAAGGGGTTTGCTGGACTGCGGTCTACAGTGTTTTCTCAGAGCAATTCTCACCTGAGGAGGTTGGAAGCAATCCTGGCGCTGATGGTCAGTGCTGGAATTTTCGGAAGCGCGGATGCCTCCACGGGGGGGAACTGTGTGTGGTTGAATGAAGGGAAACCAGGAGTGAATGGGTCACCTGTGCCAAGATGCACCTGGAGAGAGGGGACAGGACAGAGAGAACTGTGACGTTGCAACATCTTCAACACCCCCTTGCGCTCTATGTCCTTAACAAGATGGGGGGTGGGGGCAAGGACTTCATTGGAAATCCCCATGCATTGCCATTATTACTGGAAGTGATTTGGTGTCCTGACGACAGTGGTAAACACCTTCTGGTTAACATCAATGGAACTCATGTGGAGATGGCAGACAGCTTCAAGTTCCAAGGTGTGAACATCACCAATAGTCTGTCCTTGCCTCACCAATGAACTAAACTGAATGGTCCTAGACTGTTTCAAGGACACTGTGGTTTGATGTTTTACATTCTATGTTCATGTTTGTTTTTTTTTGCCGTTTGCATGATTTGTTCTTTTTCTTTTGCCCCTTGGGTATTTGATGATTTCTTTGAACGGGTCCCATGGTGTCTTGCCACAGAGAGCCACGAAACAAAGAGACACTGTTGAACCTGTTTTTTGGCAAATGGCAAAAAAAAGGAGCGAAAAACACATCAAACCACAGAGTCACTGAAACAGTTCAGGAATGTTCAGTTCAGGTCAATTTAGCGTCGTGTCGTTTGTTGACTGCAGGGCGCCAAACCAGTCTGCCCTGATCAAAATTGCACAGATTAGCAATTAAAGAGGAGGAACCAGAAACCAGAAGCACATCTTAACACAAGATAGACACGTGGATGAAAGAGAAACGGAGGAGTATGTTGAAGGGAACGGCTGGGTTGATCTTAGAGTAGGTTATAAGGTTAGCACAACATTGTGGGTCAAAGGGGCCTGATAGGACCTTCACATTCCCGTTGCTTCCCTCATCCCTGAGACCCCCATTCTGGAGAGCCCAATGCCCAATTCCCCACACTCCCACCAGCCCTGTTTCCCACATCCCACCCGATGCCTGCCCAGTTCTACCCCTGCAGCTCTGTCCCACCCTGTATTTAAAGCAGAGATTGATAGGATCTTGATTGGTGAAGGAGTCAAAGGTTAAGGGGGGGGGAAGAAGGCTGGAGATTGGGGTTGAGGGGGACAATAAATCAGCCATGATGAAATGGTGGAATAGACTCAATGGGCTGAAGGGCCTAATTCTGCTCTGATGTCGCATGGTCTTATGGTCTAATCCTGTGGTTCCCAACCTTTTTTATGCCACACACCAAGACCATTAAGCAAGGGGTCCATGGCCTCCAGGCTGGGAAACACTTAGTCTAATCACAACTGCAGTCACCTGCGGACTTGCACATTATTTCCCCCACATGAACCCCACTCCCACCCACCGCAGGACCAACCTTCACAGCCTAGGGGAGAGGTGGTGGCACTCACATGTCCAGAAACGGTGGTTTTCCAGGAGGGACCTGAGCCCCTGGGCACCTGCAGAGTGCAGGCAGGGTCAGGGTAGAGCAGGACTCCGATCGCGCCGTGCTCCTGGGCGGCAGCCACCTTCACAAAAAGAACAATCAGAAATTATACAAGAGAACCACAGCCAGCAACCGTGATGTAGCAGGGTGCTTCACATGCTGGGAGAATGTCAATACGAAAAGGCTACAATGGGGACAATTCTGTTACCGACACCCAGTACAACTACAGAGTAAAGACAGTCCTTAACACTGTCCCATCACACACTCCCAGGGTCAGACACAGTGAAACTCCCTCTATACCGACCCATCACACACTCCCAGGGTCAGACACAGATGAAACTCCCTCTACACCGTACCATCACACACTCCCAGGGTCAGACACAGATGAAACTCCCTCTACACCGTCCCATCACACACTCCCAGGGTCAGACACAGATGAAACTCCCTCTACACCATCCCATCACACACTCCCAGGGTCAGACACAGAGTGAAGTTCCCTCTACACTGTCCCATCACACACTACCAGGGTCAGACACAGAATGAAGCTCCCTCTACACTGTCCCATCACACACTCCCAGGATCAGACACAGAGTGAAGCTCCCTCTACACTGTCCCATCACACACTCCCAGGCAAGAGACAGGATGGCACACTGTAATGTACCAAACCCCCTCACAGATGCCTCAACCTCACCAACTTACCCTCACAGGAGGTGTTGCTGGGTTGGGACCTGAAGGTCACAATAATCAGCCAACCACTCAGCTCCCAAACCTCCATGGATTTGCTTCCTGAGCCAAAACTTACCTGTTTTTCAAAGTTCTTAATTGACAGGACCTTCCTGTCTATAGACAGAAAGGTGTGTGGGGTGATTCCATGGTGGTATCAGTGGAAAACATGTCCAAACACCAACCTTCTCAGCAAAGCTAATTATCCCAATCCGGATCAGAACGATATTGTCCTGTACTTTGATGCCCAATTGATTGAGTTTCCTGAAGTCCTGTTGTAGTCCGTAGTTAGCATACACCAGGCCTCCCTGTAATAGAGGTCACAGTTAATAAAATGTGTCCTTAAACCATTTTGTCTGACCAAATGAAATATAAATATCAGGCATAGAGTGAATCTCCCTCTACTCTGTCCCATCACACACTCCGAGGGTCAGACACAGAGTGAATCTCCCTCTACTCTGTCCCATCACACACTCCGAGGGTCAGACACAGAGTGAATCTCCCTCTACTCTGTCCCATCACACACTCCGAGGGTCAGACACAGAGTGAATCTCCCTCTACTCTGTCCCATCACACACTCCCAGGGTCAGACACAGAGTGAAGCTCCCTCTACACTGTCCCATCACACACTCCCAGGGTCAGACACAGAGTGAAGCTCCCTCTACTCTGTCCCATCACACACTCCCAGGGTCAGACACAGAGTGAAGCTCCCTCTACTCTGTCCCATCACACACTCCCAGGGTCAGACACAGAGTGAAGCTCCCTCTACTCTGTCCCATCACACACTCCCAGGGTCAGACACAGAGTGAAGCTCCCTCTACTCTGTCCCATCACACACTCCCAGGGTCAGACACAGAGTGAAGCTCCCTCTACTCTGTCCCATCACACACTCCCAGGGTCAGACACAGAGTGAAGCTCCCTCTACTCTGTCCCATCACACACTCCCAGGGTCAGACACAGAGTGAAGCTCCCTCTACTCTGTCCCATCACACACTCCCAGGGTCAGACACAGAGTGAAGCTCCCTCTACTCTGTCCCATCACACACTCCCAGGGTCAGACACAGAGTGAAGCTCCCTCTACTCTGTCCCATCACACACTCCCAGGGTCAGACACAGAGTGAAGCTCCCTCTACTCTGTCCCATCACACACTCCCAGGGTCAGACACAGAGTGAAGCTCCCTCTACTCTGTCCCATCACACACTCCCAGGGTCAGACACAGAGTGAAGCTCCCTCTACTCTGTCCCATTCACACACTCCCAGGTTCAGACACAGAGTGAATCTCCCTCTACTCTGTCCCATCACACACTCCCAGGGTCAGACACAGAGTGAAGCTCCCTCTGCACTGTCCCATCACACACTCCCAGGGTCTCGCCTTCTGGTTGCATTTCAGTCCCACCCTATTCATATATGGTCATCCAGTAAGGAGGGGGGCACAGAGGGATGAGGATGTCCTTGTCAACTTGCTCCTGGGGCTGGCGAAAATTGCCATCCGTGGCTCCTGGAAAAGGGTGGCAGGAGGTTCTCCCCGGGCGGACTGCCTGGCAATGTTTAGAGGGTATGTTCGTGCCCGGGTGAACATTGAAAAGGAATACGCACAGTCCACGGCGACCGTAGAGATGTTCCCGGACCGTTGGGCTCCGCGGGGTGTAAATGCCATCATTGATGAGGATGGTAATATATTGGTTTAACATGTATTGTCTGTTTGCAGTGTAGTAAATATGTTAGTCATTGGTTTTGTAAATATTGTATAGCACCGACATTTGTAATAAAGAATTTTGTATTTAAAAAAAAGGGTCAAACACAGAGTGAATCTCCCTCTACTCTGTCCCATCACACACTCCCAGGGTCAGACACAGAGTGAAGCTCCCTCTACACCGTCCCATCACACACTCTCAGGGTCAGACACAGTGTGGAGCTGTTTTGATTCAGCTGGGAGAAATCGAGGAAAACTACTGCATAAAGTTTCGTGAGGTACTTTGGAGGTGGCTCTAAAAGTCTCTTGGACAACTGAGCGAGTGATGGCGTTGGTGTGGAAGCTTCGTTTGGAGTTTTTCTGCCAGTGTGGACTGGGTTCGTTGGCGGCTGCTGACTGCGTAGCTCGCAGCTGCCGGCCGCTGGCAACTCGCCAGGAAGCCGGTTCGCTCCGAAAGCGGAGACAAACGCTGTCGTTCCCCCACTAACATCAGGCCAACGTCCTTCCACCTTTCATTCTATCGGTCCTTATTCTCCCTTGATCTGTCAAATGCGAAGGCGTGCAATGAGGTCTGGGAGGACTTGCCTAAGGTCAGCCCAGAAGACGCAGTGCATTTGGACGCTCCCCTGACTCGGGAGGAGCTGTCCACTGCCCTTCGGCAACTCCGGAGGGGCAAGTCACCCGGCTTAGATGGACTGAGTGTGGAGTTTTATCAGGCTTTTTGGGATGTCCTGGGGGATGATTACAGCCTTGCCTAGGGGAGAGCCTCGCCACTGGGGAAATGCCCCTCTCATGGCGGAGAGCTGTTGTGGTCCTACTGCCCAGGAAGGGAGACCTCCGCCTGCTAAAGAACTGGTGGCCGGTCTCCCACTTGTGCGCGGACTATAAGATCTTCATCAGGGCAATGGCCAACCGTCTGGGTTCGGTAATGAGAAAGGTGATTCATCCTGATCAATCTTACACAGTCCCGGGCCGCTCTATCCAAGACAATGTCCACTCAGTACGGGACCTGATCCACCTGCTCCAGGAGACTAGGTCCCCGGCAGCGTTTCTTTCTTTCGACCAGGAGAAGGCGTTTGACCGGGTAGACCAGAGTTTCCTGGTGGGTATCCTGCAGGCTTGTGGGCTCGGACCACACTTTGTGGCCCGAGTTCGGCTCCTGTACTCTGCCACAGAGTGCATAGTTAAGATTAACGGATCACTGACAGCACCTATTCCCTTCCGAAGAGGAGTGCGTCAAGGGTGCCCCATGTCCGGTCAATTGTATGCCATCTGCGTCGAGCCAATCCTGAGCCTTTTTCGGTGAAGGCTAACAGGTCTGGTTCTGCGCGAACCGGACATGGAGGTCGTCTTCTCAGCCTACACCGATGATGTACTCCTCATGCTGACAGACCCTTGTGACCTGCGGAGGATGCGCGAGTGCCAAGATGTTTTCTCGGCGGCATCCTCCGCGAGGATCAACTGGGCGAAATGTTCTGGGCTCTTAGTAAGCCAGTGGCAGGTGGACTCCCTGCCGAAGGAGATGAGAGCTTTTGAGTGGAGCACTAGTCGTCTTCTCTATCTGGGAGTGTCACAATGGGGGGGGGCATAGGGAGCAAGGGTGGACCCACATGCAAGACACATCTTGTGAGGTTAATTAGATTTAGTCTATTGTTCGATACCAGGAGAGTTAGGCAGAAGCAGGAATAGCATACTGAACAAGGACTCAGGATTACGACTAGGCTGGGACCAAGGGTTTGGGCTAGGACTCGGAATTGGCTCCCAGAGCTAGGGGAGACATGAAGAGGCTAGGGTATGCACTCCAAGCCCGAGACTGGGCAAGGACCCAGTACCTGGGTCTTGCCTCGGGCTCAGACCCCAGAACCAGGCATAGACATGACATGGGCTAGGGAGAGGAGGAACATGGAAAAACAGCGCCTCGTTCTCGGGAGAGCAGGTACATGGAACCATGGACACATACACAGAACACAGAGTCGGGACCCCTCCTTGGGTACAGGACATAGGGCCAGGACTCATGACCCCCCGCAGGGCAACGGCAAGATGGCCAGACTTACCCCACAGAGGCGAGGACAAGACAAGACAAGACCAAGAAAGAACACCAGACAGTACCTATCTAGCTCTGGCAATAGAACTAAACCAAAGTGCAGGCAAAGGCTGCAGATGAGAGCTAGAGGTGAGAGGGGCAGAGAAGGGATTCAGACAGGGGGATAGGACAGGAATCATAGACCGCCAGGAATGGGACTCGACTGGGTACTCGGATGCCGCCAGGGACGGGAATTGGATGCTGCTGGAGCTAGGACGTGGTGCTTGGAGCCTCCGGGTAGTGGCGAGCTCTCGACTCGGCCCGGGAACAGTAGACAGCGGCTCTTGATTCTCTCCGGCGGGTTAACTGACGCACCCACCTCGGTGAGGAAACTTTGCAGGCTCGCTTTGGCGAGGTAAAAGAACAGGGTTGCTCCGGTGAGGAGAGGCGAATTACCAGCACTCGCTTCGGCAGATGCTAGGCTTGCTCCGGCTAGATGACATCAACACACCATGCCTTGCATGACTTTACAGACGCTCCAGTGCCATATGGCTGAAAGCTGGAGACTATAAACTAGCGGTTCAGCCGAGCGTTAATTGTCTCTAATCACCAAAGCCGAGGGACACGGGAAAACAGGGAATCAACGGTCAGGATCGTAACATAAACAAGGTAAATTTAAAGGGACCCCGATCCGGACCATGACAGGGAGTTTACCTGAGTCCTTCTGGGGAGACCTGGCTGGCGAACTGGCAGGACCTGGAGACAAAAGTCATGGCCCAGCTGGGGCACTGATCAGGCCGTCTTAGGGTGCTTTCCTATCGAGGCAGGGTGGTGGTCATAAACCAGCTGGTGGCCTCCATGTTGTGGTACCGGATGGTCACCTTGGCCCCCCCGTCCCTTTTGTTGCGAGAATGCAGAGGAAGTTAGTGGACTTCTTCTGGGGTAACAGGAAACACTGGGTCTCTGCAGTGGTTCTGAGTCTCCCAGTGGGAGAGGGTGGACAGTGGCTGGTGTGTGTATGTACACGACTGGCGGCTCTCCACCTTAGGACTCTGCAGAGATTCCTGTACGCCGAGCACCCTCCCAGGTGGCACGTGTTGGCGACTTTCTTCCTCCGGAGGGGCTGCTGTCTTCACGAAGATATGCAGCTACGACTGGCGGGCGTCAGCTGTGCTGCTTTGCAGAGGCTGCCCGGCTTCTATCAGGACCTACTGAGAGTCCGGAACATGGTCGCCTCAGGCCAGGAATCCCCTCCTCTGGCAGAGGGCAGGGTCCCGGCCGACCCTTGACCTACCCCAATGGATGTCAGTGCGGTTCGGGTGTGGATCGACTCAAGCTGAGTTGCTCGTCGGCCCCAGGCCCCGCAGCCTTACCCAGGAGCCGAATCCACACAACTTGAGCCGTCTTTCATCGACACCCACAATCCCATTCAGGGATGCAAGCTGGAGGTACCTTTATGGGCTGCTGCTCCACACCCTCCACTTCCTTGCCCTTATCCACCGTCCCGACACGCCATGGTGGTCGGTCTTTCCACCTGGAGGTGAGGGGGGTCCCCAATGAAAGTCCCTTTACGAGGGGGTTCTTCCCATGCACCTTGGGGATCTCGGCTGGAGGGTGCTGCATAGAGCGGTGCCCTGCAATAAGTTCTTTAGTCTGTACACGGATCTCCCAGCCGCGTGTCACTTCTGCCGGCTGGAGGAGACCATGCACCACATGTACATGGAGTGTGAGAGGCTGAAGCCCCTTTTCGCGTATTTGCGTGGGCTGCTTCTCGCCTTCTGGTTGCATTTCAGTCCCACCCTATTTATATATGGTTATCCAGTAAGGAAGGGGGCACAGAGGGATGAGGGTGTCCTTGTCAACTTGCTTCTGGGGCTGGCGAAAACAGCCATCCGTGGCTCCTGGAAAAGGGTGGCAGGAGGTTCTCCCCGGGCGGACTGCCTGGCTATGTTTAAGGGGTATATTCGTGCCCGGGTGAATATTGAAAGGGAACACGCGCAGTCCACGGTGACCTTCGAGGCGTTCCGGGACCGTTGGGCTCCGCGGGTTGTAATTGCCATCATTCATAGAGATGGTAATATTTTGGTTTAATGTGTATTGTCTATTTGTATTGAAGTAATTGTGTTAGTCACTGTTTTGTATACAAACATGTATATTCTACAGCACTGATATTTGTAATAAAGAATTTTGTATAAAATAAAGGGTCAGTCACAGAGTGATCCCCCTCTACACTGTCCCATCACACACTCCCAGGAACAGACACAGAGTGAAGCTCCCTCCACAGTACCCCATCACACACTCCCAGGGTCAGACACAGAGAGGAGCTGTGCTGACTGAGCTGGGAGAAATCGAGGCAAAACTACTGGATAAAGTTCGTGGAATACTTTGGAGGTGGCTCTAAAAGTCTCTTGGACAACCGAGTGAGTGACGGCGCTGGTGTGGAGTTTTACTGCCGGTTTGGGCTGGGTTTGTTGGCGGCTGCTAACTGCGTAGCGCCCAGCTGCGGCCGCTGGCAACTCGCCAGGAAGCCGGTTCGCTCCAAAACCAGAGGCAAACGCCGTCGTTCCCCCCCCATTGACATCGGGGCAACGTTCCTCCTCCATTGTTTTCCTGATTTTCGTCCGGTGTTGGTGCCGGAGCATCTGGAAGAACGTTTCGGCCTCTCCCGGCCTGGGTCTCTGCAAGTCCGACGGAGCCTTTCCTGGCGTCGAGCCAGCGAGGAACTGTCGACTGCAAACTTTCCCGGCCAGTTATTCGACTCGTTCCAGGACTTCTAACCGGCACCGCTGTAGGATTCTCGGACTGGAAAGAGCGCCAGCATGCCGGACCGGTCTCCAGGGAGTCGCGGGCCTTCGGGGAGTTTCGCAAGGGCGGCTGCCTCCCCGGCCTCGGACAACGCCCTGTTTCGGTCGGTGAAGGTGGAACGTGGGGTGCAATGTATTTTGCGCCCTGGAATGACACTAGAAAAGTGTACGGAGGCAATGGAGGACCTTGTTGGGAAAGGTGGTATTCTGGCCACCGAGAAGGAGTTCGGAAAGGCGGTGTTTTATCTGGCGAATGAAGAGCTAGTGCACCGGGCCCTAAGCAGGGGAGTCACGGTAGACAACATCTTTTTACTTATGGAGCTGGTGACGGCCCCCACGCAACGTATCGTGCTTGGGCATGTTAAGCCTTTCATTCCAAATGAGGACTTGCTTCCCCCACTGGCCCGTTTAGGGCAAGTAAGGTCGGAGATCACTGCCATCCGACACAAATTTAAGAGACGCACCCTCCGCACCGTAATCTCTTCCCGGCGTCAGGTATTCATGCAGCTGGAAAGGGAGGACGATGTTGAGGGCCGGTTTACTGTCCGGCACGAGGGAGTGGATTATCAGGTGTTCTGGAGCTCCGAGCGCCCGCGGTGCCATGCGTGCAGGGGGGTGGGGCACTTTCGGAGGGACTGTCCTGCCGCCCGGAACCCGAGGGAGCCCATTTCGGGCACCAGTGCCCCAGCTATCTCTGCCCCTAATCCTACTCCTGCACGTGCATCTGCGCCTGCATCTGACCCTGCCCCCGCCCGTGATCCTGCCCCAGCCCCTCACCCTGCCCCTACCCCTACCCCTGTCCCTACTCCTACGGTTGGGTCGGTCCCTGCTCCTCTCCCTGTGGTTCAGGTGGGGGACGGGGTGGAGTCTGTGCGGAGTAAGAAGGCAAAGGGGAAATCCAAACACAGTAAGAAGCGGGCCTTTGAGGCTGCAGAGCTCACGCCCATTTCGCCTGAAGTGGAGCGTGGGGCTCGGGGAGGTGCGCAAGCAGACGGGGCGATGGAAACAGAGAGCGCCGCCCCATCGGTGAAGCCTGCACCTGTGTGCTCCTCCGGTGTGAAGAGGAGAAAGGAACGTTCCCGCAAGAGGGCAGGGGATGTAGATGCGGGGGAGTCCCAGGAAGGGGTGGGAATCCGGGTAGGGGTTGGTTCTAAACCTGAGTCCCCAGATGTAGCCACCAGTCCTGGGGAAGATGGTGTGGTTGTGCAAAAAGCTTGTGATAGCCCTGTTTGCACAAATGAGGCAGCCCTGGAGGCCTCCACCCAGGACCTACAAGTCAGCGCCTCTCTGGAGGCCAGTGTACCGAATAATGTAAGAGGAGACGAGACAAAACTCTCTCATTCTCAGCACCAGGCTGCTTGTGAATCCCTTGGACCAAAGGTGCCGGGTTCCCCTCTGTGCCTGCCCCCTGGGGAGGGCGTTTTTCTGTGCACGTCGACCCCAGCAATTAATGACTTGCAGGGAATCCCTGGGGATTGTCCCTCCACTGTCGCAAATGTGGATGAGGCTGATGCGACGGTGGAGCGGGCAGGTAAGAGCGAGGTGCCCGCTGCGCGGTATGGGTCACAAGCGCAGCCATCTATTGGAACATGCGGGGAGGCCGATGGGGATTCTGTCTGCAGTGACGGGTTGGAGGGGGACTCTTTCGATAGTGAAATAATGGACATCCTCACCCCTCCTGAGAAGTCCCCATTGATACCTGTAGAGGAAATTAAGCATTTTATTCTCACCTCTGAGGGTGCCAAGCACCGGCCTCAACGAGCCTCGCTACGCTGGCCCAGCATGCCGAGGCTGGTGAGGTCCCTGCGAGTCATCCTCGGACGAAAGGGAAAGGGAAAGAGGAATGCGGTGGCGGGGAACGACAGACGGCAACTAAAATCTTTCCTAGATGACCTAGCAAGGGACATTAGAGGGAGAAGCAGCCTCGCTCCTACGGGGGATGGTGGGTCACAGGGTGCCGCTGGTACCGCTCGAGCCCGGAAGGCAAAAAGTAACCTTGCTTTCTTTCCGGACAGTGTGGTGGAGGGCGCCTCCGCTCTCACCGAAATGGGCACAGCTGCTGAGACCTAGTGTGCTCCCGTCATGAAGCTTACCATAGCTAGTCTCAATGTAAACGGCAGCAGGGGTCCTCTTCGCAGGCATAACAATCTCTCAGCCCTCAGGGATGGGCGGTATACGGTGAGTTTCCTGCAGGAAACCCATACCATCCCTGGGGACGAGTCTGCTTGGCTCCTAGAGTGGCGGGGCGGGGTCTACATGAGCCACCTCAGCTCCATTTCTAGCGGGGTGGCGATCCTGTTGGCCCCGACCTTCCAGCCAGTAATTGAAAGAGTCCAGGACGTTGTGCCCGGCCGTCTGCTCCACCTGGCTGTGCGCCTGGGTGGCGTACCATTGCATTTTATCAATGTGTATGCTCCCAGGCGCGGTGTGATGCAGACGCGCCTATTCTGCCAGCTGTCCACCCTCCTGAGCTCCATCGATCCTGGGGATTGCGTCATCCTCGGGGGAGATTTCAATTGCACCCTCGAGGCGGAGGACCGTTCGGGCCTCCAACGCGACCCAGCATCGGCAAAAAAGTTAAAGGAGCTAGTTGGCTCCTTTGACTTGGTGGACAGCTGGCGGGATCTTCACCCCAACTCTAGCGCCTTCTCGAGAAGGTCCAGAGAGGGGGGTTCCAGGATAGACCGCATTTACATCTCTCGGGCCTACGTCTCCCGCTTGTCGGCGTCCTCCATGTGGCCGGTGTCGTGCTCGGATCATCACCTTGTGTGGATGGGATTTATTCCACTACACCCTCGGGTGGGATCCGGGTATTGGCATTTTAACAACCGGCTGCTGGAGGACAGCCGATTCCGGGATTCGTTCCGAGCGTTCTGGGTCTCCTGGAAGGAGAGGCGGAGAGAGTTCTGCTCCCTACGGCTATAGTGGGATGTGGGCAAAGCCCACATCCGGTTTTTATGTCGGGAGTACACTATGGGGTCGACAAAGAGGCGGAGCTCTGAGGTTGAGCGGCTTGAGAGAGCGTTGCTTGACCTGGAGTCCCGCCTCGGTCCGACCGCTGGAGACCAACAGCTGTGGCAGGAATACCAGGAGAAGAAGGACGCACTAAGGAACCTGCAGCTCCAGCAGTCCCGAGGTGCGTACGTGAGGTCACGGATCCAAATGCTGCAGGATTTGGACCGTGGCTCACCCTTCTTCTACTCGTTGGAAAGGTGGCGGGGAGGTCAAAAGCAGCTAGTGGAGCTGCTGGCTGCCGATGGCTCCTCCATCACGGACCCTGATGGAATTAACAACGAGGTCCGTTCATTCTATCGGTCCTTATTCTCGCCTGATCCGTCAAATGCGGAGGCGTGTAATGAGGTCTGGGAGGATTTGCCGAAGGTCAGCCCAGAGGACGCAGTGCGTCTGGATGCCCCCCTGACTCGGGAGGAGCTGTCCACTGCCCTTCGGCAACTCCGGAGGGGCAAGTCCCCTGGTTTGGATGGACTGAGTGTTGAGTTTTATCAGGCTTTTTGGGATGTCCTGGGGGATGATTACAGCCTTGTCCTAGGGGAGAGCCTAGCCACCGGAGAAATGCCCCTCTCATGGCGGAGAGCTGTTGTGGTCCTACTGCCCAAGAAGGGAGACCTCCGCCTGCTAAAGAACTGGCGGCCGGTCTCCCTCTTGTGCGTGGACTACAAGATCTTCGCCCGGGCTATGGCCAACCGTTTGGGTTCGGTAATTGGACAGGTGGTCCATCCTGACCAATCTTATACAGTCCCGGGCCGCTCCATCCAGGACAATGTCCACCTAGTACGGGACCTGATCCACCTACTCCAGGAGACTGGGACCCCGGCAGCGTTTCTTTCTCTTGACCAGGAGAAGGCTTTTGACCGGGTGGACCACAGTTTCCTGGTGGGCACCCTGCAGGCTTTTGGGCTCGGACCACACTTTGTGGCCCGAGTTCGGCTCCTGTACTCTGCCGCAGAGTGCCTAGTTAAGATTAATGGATCATTGACAGGACCTATCCACTTCCGAAGAGGAGTGCGTCAAGGGTGCCCCATTTCCGGTCAACTGTATGCGATCTGTGTCGAGCCATTCCTCAGCCTTCTTCGGCGAAGGCTGACAGGTCTGGTTCTGCGCGAACCGGACATGGGGGTCGTCCTCTCGGCCTACGCCGATGATGTACTCCTCATGATGACAGACCCCTGTGACCTGCGGAGGATGCGCGAGTGCCAAGATGTTTTCTCGGCGGCATCCTCCGCCAGGATCAACTGGGCGAAATGTTCCGGACTCTTAGTAGGCCAGTGGCAGGTGGACTCCCTGCCGGAGGAGATGAGAGCTTTTGAGTGGAGCACCAGACGTCTTCTCTATCTGGGAGTCTACCTGAGTCCTTCTGGGGAGACCTGGATGGCGAACTGGCAGGACCTGGAGACAAAGGTCATGGCCCGGCTAGGGCGCTGGTCAGGCCTTCTCAGGGTGCTTTCCTATCGAGGCAGGGTGGTGGTCATAAACCAGCTGGTGGCCTCCATGTTGTGGTACCGGATGGTCACCTTGGTCCACCCTGCCCCTTTTGTCGCAAGAATGCAGAGGAAGCTAGTGGACTTCTTCTGGGGAAACAGGAAGCACTGGGTCTCTGCAGCGGTTCTGAGTCTCCCAGAAGGAGAGGGCGGACAGTCGCTGGTGTGTGTACGCACACGACTGGCGGCTCTCCGCCTCAGGACGCTGCAGAGATTCCTGTACGCCGAGCACCCTCCCAGGTGGCACGTGTTGGCGACTTTCTTCCTCCGGAGGGGCTGCTGTCTTGCCGAAGATATGCGGCTACCACCGGCGGGCGTTAACCGTGCTGCTTTGCAGAGGCTGCCCGGCTTCTATCAGGACCTACTGAGAGTCTGGAACATGGTTGCCTCAGGCCGGGAATCCCCTCCTCTGGCAGAGGGCGGGGTCCTGGCTGACCCTTGCCCTGTCTCAACGGATGTCGGTGCGGCTCGGGTGTGTGGAACGACTCGGGCTGAGCTGCTCGTCGGGCCCAGGCCCGCAGCCTTACCCGAGAGACGAATCCACACAACTTGAGCCGTCTTTCATCGACAGCCACAATCCCATTCAGGGATGCAGGCAGGAGGTACCTTTATGGGCTGCTGCTCCACACCCTCCACTTCCTAGCATTTGTCCACCGTCCCGACACGCCATGGCGGTCGGTCTTTCCACCTGGAGGTGAGGGGGGTCCCCAATGGAAGTCCCTCTACAAGGGAGTCTTTCCCATGCACCTTGGGGATCTCGGCTGGAGGGTGCTGCATAAAGCGGTGCCCTGCAATAAGTTCTTTAGTTTGTACACGGATCTCCCAGCCGCGTGTCACTTCTGCGGGCTGGAGGAGACCGTGTACCATATGTACGTGGAGTGTGTGAGGCTGCAGCCCCTTTTCGCGTATTTGCGTGGGCTGCTTCTCGCCTTCTGGTTGCATTTCAGTCCCACCCTATTCATATATGGTCATCCAGTAAGGAGGGGGGCACAGAGGGATGAGGATGTCCTTGTCAACTTGCTCCTGGGGCTGGCGAAAATTGCCATCCGTGGCTCCTGGAAAAGGGTGGCAGGAGGTTCTCCCCTGGCGGACTGCCTGGCTATGTTTAGGGGGTATGTTCGAGCCCAGGTGAACATTGAAAAGGAATACGCACAGTCCACGGCGACCGTCGAGATGTTCCGGGACCGTTGGGCTCCGCGGGGTGTAAATGTCATCATTGATGAGGATGGCAATATATTGGTTTAACATGTATTGTCTGTTTGTAGTGTAGTAAATGTGTTAGTCACTGGTTTTGTAAATATTGTATAGCACCGACATTTGTAATAAAGAATTTTGTTAAAAAAAAAGGGTCAGACACAGAGTGAAGCTCCCTCTACACTGTCCCATCACACTCTCCCAGGGTCAGACACAGAGTGAAGCTCCCTCTACACCGTCCCATCACACACTCCCAGGGTCAGACACAGAGTGAAGCTCCCTTTACACTGTCCCATCACACACCCCCAGGGTCAGACACAGAGTGAAGCTCCCTCTACACTGTCCCATCACACAGTCCCAGGGCCAGACACAGAGTGAAGCTCCATCTACACTGTCCCATCTCACTGTCCAATGCTTGAACCCGGCCCATTGTCACTTACCGTGACGTTCCCATTTGGACTGTACGCGAGGAAAATGGACTGGTCCGGTGGCTCGAGCTTCTCCTGGATATTTCCTTTTGAGTCCACCAGCCACAGGTAGTTGGGGGATGAGCTGTGGGGGGTGGGGGGGGGGGAATGAAGAAGCAGCCATTGACAAGCGAAGTTTCCCATCAGCCCATTCCCTTTGACCCTATAGCCTAGGAACTCGGTCCCTCTTGCCCTGTCCAGGCACCACTGAAGACATCCTAACCGAATGCATCCGTACGACAACTGTTTTCTACTTATCACAGGCAACAGGAGGAGAACCCCCAGTATCGCCTGCCCCCCCCCCCCCGATGTGCAGCGCAGATTGACCTCACCGTCTCTCCCGGAACAGAGCACCTGATACAGGTGAGGCTGCGGGGAAGGGGGCAACAGTATGTGAACGGTAAGAGAATAGGGGGAAGAAGAACCTAAACTGTGCGCCCCCCCCCCTCCTAGCATGCTGCTGGCAACAGGAGAGTTGCTCTGTAAATCAAGAAAATCTGCCGATGCTGGAAATCCAGAGCAACACATACAAAATGCTGGAGGAGCTCATCAGGTCAGGCAGCAGTTTTGGAGGGACATAATCAGTTGATGTCTTGGTGCCATGACCCTTTTTCAGGACTGAGAAGGAAGGGTGGGGAGGGGGTGGGGGGAAGATGCCAGAATAAAATGGAGTGGGGAGAGGAAGGAGGCTAGCTGGAAGGTGATAGGTGAAGCCAGGCGGGTGGGAAAGGTAAAGGGCTGGAGAGGATGGAATCTGCTCGGAGAGGCGAGTGGACAATAGGAGAAAGGGAAGGAGGAGGGGACCCAGGAGGAGGTGATGGGCAGGTGACTTACTTACGTCGCTTCACCTATCATCTTCCAGCTAGCCTCTTCCCCGCCCCCCTCCAGGCATCCCGCCCGTTCCCCCTCAGTCCTGATGAAGGGTCTCAGCCAGAAATGTTGACTCTTCATTCCCATCCATAGATGCTGTCTGACCTGCTGAGTTCCTCCAGCACATCGTGTATATTGCTGTGGATTCCCAGCATCAGCAGTACCTCTTACTGACTCTAATTGACAGATTTTGCTCTCTGACTCTCTGTTGCAAATGGAACAAAGCTGAGGACGAATTTCATGCAGGCTGTATTAAACCTGATTCTGATTTTGTGAGTGTGGTTACTACACCCCGCCTGCCGTGACCCTACCTGTCTGGGAAGGGCAGGGTGACGTAGTGCGAGTCTGTCCAGACGTGGTGGAGGTTGAAGGAGTGGAGCTTGTCGAGGATGACTTCGTTCAGCCGGCTCAGCTCCCTCGAGCCCACTGGGTGGGGGTCCTCGCTCATCATCCTGCAAGGTACAGTCAACGTCCCCTATCAGTCCTTGACTATAATTATTATCATGTGATTCCTTCCATTTTCATCACCACCGACTGAGGCGCCTATTGACACCTCTGCAATTATCCGCACTTCTCATCGAAGACAAAGCATGCACTCATTGGCCACCCTATTACATGCACCTGGACATCTGCTCGTTATCTAATCAGCCAATCATGTGGCAGTAACTCAAAGCACTCAGACATGTTGAAGACGTTCAGCTGTTGTTCAGACCAGACATCAAAGTGGGAAAGAAGTGTGATTGAAGTGACTTTGACTGTGGAATGATTGTTTGTGCCAGATGGGGTGGTTGGATTATCTCAAAAACTGCTGATCTCCTGGGATTTTCATGCACAACAGTCACTGGAAATACAGGAGTATTGATAAAGACTAGGATCACCTATCTTGTAAAGACACTGCCCAGCAGACGGCAATGGCAAGACACTTCTGTAGAAAAATTTGCCAAGAACAATTATAGTCTGTTATTACCCATATCGTAGGACATGGCACATAACACTGGGATCAAGACTAACTTTTGTTTGTAATGTACTGATCTGCTGCTGAAAATCTGATTTTCATGGCATTTGTATCTGTGCCTGTGACAGTAAACTCAAACTTAAAGTTGAGCTCGTGTTCAGGGAACACCAACCTGATGTTTTTGACGATCTGGTCCTTGTCGATATATTTTTCCAGCATGGTCTTGAGATCCGTCCAGTGGAGGAAGAATTGTGAGCTATAGTCTGTGTCCTGGGAAAAGTCGTCATAGTCATTCACCACGGCCATACCCACCATGGTATCTGCTGGACATGTTCTACGGGTGTTGCGAAAAGTGACGTATCCAAGGAGAAATGCTGCGTGTGTTAGTGGAGAAAGAGAGAGAGATTGGTTCCATGAACACTTCACTGGTGCCTCAGGGAAGCAGCCTGCATAGTCATACAGGCCCTTCATTCCACACCCCCCCACCACCCACCACACACAGCCACACACGTTATACAGTGAGATATAGGAACAGAATTAGGCCATTTGGCCCTCTGAGTCTTCTCCGCCATTTCTTCATGGTTCTCAGCCCCAATTCCTGCCTTCTCCCTGTAAGCATTCATGCCCTGACTAATCAAGAATCTATCAACCTCTGCCTTGAATACACCCAATGACTTGGCCTCCACAGCTGCCTGTGGCAACAAATTCCACAGATTCACCACTCTGGCGAAAGCTCCTTAGCTCTGTTCTAAAAGGACGCCCCCCTATTCTGAGGCTGTGTCCTCTGGTTCTAGACTCCCCCATCATAGGAAACATCCTCTCCACATCCACTCTATAGAGGACTTCCAACATTTGGTAGGTTTCAATGAGATCCTCCCCCACCCCCTGTTCTTCTGAATCCCAGTGAGGCCCAAAGCCATCAAATGTTCCTCGTGTGACAAACCTTTCAATCCTGGGATCATTTTCGTGAACCTCCTTTGAATCCTCTTCAATGTCAGCACCTTCTCCCTCATCTGGTCTCATCTATCGCCTGCCAGCTTGTACTCCTTCCCCTCCCTCCAGCTTCTACCCGTTTCCTTTCCAATCCTGATGAAGGGTCTAGGCCGGAAACATCCACTCTTTATTCCTGTCCATAGATGCTGCCCGGCCTGTTGAGTTCCTCCTGCATTTTGTGTGTGACTCCTGACTTTGATTAGTGACAACCTGGATCTCAACTTTCCTGAAAGAGGGGCCGAGTCCCTGATGACAAAGATTATCATAAGATCAAAAGGTCATAAGGATAGGAGGCCATTCAGCCCATTGAGTCTGCTCCGCTATTCAGTCACCAATGATTTTTCTTCAACTCTTAAGACCGTAAGATATTGGAGCAGAATTAAGCCATTCGGCCTATCAGGTCTGCTCTGCCATTTCATCATGGCTGATCCATTTTCCCCCTCAGCCCCAATCTCCTGCCTTCTCCCCATATTCCTTCATGCCCTGACCAATCAGGAATATAAGAATATAAATCCTCAAACAATCAAGAGTTTATCAATCGTTCTGCTTTAAGTACACCCAGCAGAGCAGACTGGTGATCTGATTCAAACCTGGGGTGTTGGGTTGGTTGGTCTATAGCCAGTTCTGATGGCCAGGAAAGGTTTGGAGGGGTTTGGGCCAAACTCAGGAAAATGATCTTAGCCTAAATTGGTCAGCATGGATGAGTTGGGCTGAAGGGCCTGTTTCTATACTTGATGACTGTAAATCCCTCTCTCACTATGGCACTAAAACATCTCATTACTCTAACTGTATGATATTTGGAGATGATGTTTCAAATTCAAAGTTCAGAGTACCGTATAAATTATGCAGTCTTGCGATTCATCTCCTTACAGGCAGCCACAAAACAAGAAACTCAAAAGAACCCATTAAAAAAAGATTAACAACCACCCAACGCACAGAAAGAGAAAAAGGCACAAATCCTGCAAACAATAAAAGCAAGCAACAGCATTCAGAGTGAAAGTGAGTCCATAGACACAAAGCCCAGAGCAGGCCCACAGCCTCAGACTCAGTTCATATCCTCTTCTGTTGATATAGTTGGGAAGTCTAGGACCTGAGTGAAGCAATTTTTGGGGCATTAAAGGGAAATAAGCATATTTATTTTGAGCTTCCCCAATTTCTTATGGTATAGGAAAAGGCCATTTGGCCCAATGAGTCTATTCTAGCTATCGGACCAATTGCATGAATTCTATTCTCCTTGGTTCTCACCTTTTACATATTTTCAACCACGTCCCCATCAACTCCCGTCTTATTGCACTCCTCACCCAAATACTGGGGGACAATTTACCTTGCTGATTAATTTACTAACCACACATGTCATTGGGATGTGGGAGTGAACTGGAGCATCCATGGGGCGGGGGGGGGGAGGTGGTGGATGGAAATCCACATGGTCACAGGGAAAACGTGCAAACTCTACACACACGCAAGCACACGCGCGTGCACTGACACGCGCACAGCACCAAAGGCTGGGTCTCCGTTGCTGTGGAGCAGAGATCAAATCGTGGTGCCACTGTGCTGCCCTGGGTCAGCCAGCAGTGCGCTCAGGTAGGATCTGAGCCCCTGCCCGAAGGGTGGGAGCACTTCACCAAGTGTTGCCCTGGCTGTGAGTGCACCCGATCTGTACACAGCAGGATCCCACAGATTGACCACTTGTTCCAGGTAACCCCCCCCCACCCTTGGGACAAGGGATATCTCAGTCACTGATTGGCCAAGCCCTCTCAGTTTACAGGTCAAAGGCCATACTCTCACCGACAACCAGCAGCAGGAGCAAGGCCAACACCCAGAAAATCAGGGCCTTTCTCCTGTTTTCATGCTTCCAATTGATGAGCTTCACCATGTCGGTCGTGAATAAAGGCTCTGGAGCCTCATCTTCTGTCAGCTTCATCTCCACTGAGCTACTGACTTCACCCTCGGCATCCTGCTGGAGATTGTAGAAGGCGCGCGGTCCATTCTGTTGAGGATGAAAAATGGTTCGAGTTACACATAGAACACACCTCAGCCATCACCGTCTGGTTGTCCCAAGCTGAGTGTTTCATCCACTGGCACTTACACCCAGTGGCTACTTTTATTAGTGCAGAAACAAATCAGCCAATCATGTGGCAGCAACCCGATGTATAAAAGCATGCGGACATGGTCATGAGGTTCGGTTGTTGTTCAGACCAAACATCAGAATGGGGAAGAGATGCGATCTAAGTGATTATTGGTGCCAGACAGGGTGGCTTGAGTTTCTCAGAAACCACGGATTTGCTGGGACTTTCACGCACAGGGTTTGCAGAGAATGGTGCATGGAACAACAAAAAAACCCAGGCGAGCAGCAGTTCTGTGGAGGAAAACACATGGTCAATGGGAGAGGTCAGAGGAGAACGGGCAGACTGGATCAAGCTGACAGGTGACAGTAACTCAAATAAACACACGTTACAACAGCGGTGTGCAGAAGAGCACCTCTGGGTGCACAACGTGTCAAACCTTCAAGTGGATGAGCTGCAACAGCATCAGAAGACCACAAGCTTACACTCAGTGGCCAATTTATTAGGTGTAGGAGGCATTTAATAAAATGGCTATTGAGTGCATACAGCACCTGAAATTTCCCCTGTATCCTATTGCTTAGAGTGTAGAATTCAGACTCATAGAACATTACAGCACAGTAACAGGCCCAGGGAAGAAAATCCTGACCTATTCATCCTTTCCCTACATTTCAGGTATTCAGATCTTGGCAATTTTGTTGTAAATCTTCTCTGTACTCTTTCAATCTTATTGATTTCTTTCCTGTCGGTAGGTGACCAGAACTGCACACAATACTCCAAATTAGGCCTCACCAATGTCTTTTACACCTTCAACATAAACCTCCCCATTCCTGTACTCAATACCTTAGATCTATGAAGTCCAATGTGCTAAGTGCTCTCTTTGCGAACTGATCTACCTGTGACGCCACTTTCAAGAAATTATGGATCTGATTTCCCAGATTCTTTTGTTCTCTCTGTGCCCTACCACTCAGGAGTAATCATGGACATAGATAGGGTGGTCACAGTCTTTTTAACACCTTTGGAAGCATTATGTTCAGTAATGTAGGCTACCAAAATTTCCAGTGGGCCACCTGGAAAAAATGGGTTGAAAAATGGCAAATGGAATTTAATTCAGACAAGTGTGAGGTTCAAAGTTCAAACTTCAAAGTAAAATTTATTATCAGAGTACATACATGTCACCACATACAACCCTGAGATTCTTTTACCTGCGGGCATATTCGGTAAATCTATAGAAGAGTAACTGTAATCAGAATCAATGAAAGAGCAAGAGCTTAGGAGACAGCAAACTATTGAAATTCAAATATAAATAAACAGCCATAAGTAATGTGAGCATGAAATAACAGGTTAAAGAGTCCTTAAAGTAAGATTGTTGGTTGTGGGAACACCAGAAATAGAATGTGTAGTTGTCCTCTTTTGTTCAAGAGCCTGATGGTTAAGGGGTAGTAATTGTTCTTAAACCTGGTGATACAAGTCCTGAGGCTCTTGTACCTTCTACCTGATGGCAGCAGCAAGAAGACAGCACAGCCTGTGTGGTGGGGAACTCTGATGATGGATGTTACTTTCCTACGACAACATTTCATGTAGATGTCCCTAAAGGTGGAGAGGGCTTTGCCTGTGAGGTACTGGGTCGACTCCACTAGGATTTTCCACTGAAAGGCATTGGTGTGTCCATACCAGACAGTAATGCAGCCATTGCACTTCGGGAGGGTAACCCCGGGAAAGTCTTACACAATGAACAGTAGGCCATAGAGAGGTGCGGTAGAAGGGAGGAATCTGGGAATACAGATCCATAATTCCTTGCAAGTGGAGACACAGGTAGATAGGATGGTAAAGAGAACTTGTGGCTTATTGGCCTTCATAGATAAAAGTATTGAGTACAAGAGCTGGGATGTTATGTTGAAGTTGTCTAAAAAGTTGGGAAGGCCTAATTTGGAGTATTGTGTGCAGTTTTGGTCACCTACCTGCAGGAAAGATGTTAGCCAGACTGAAAGAGTGCAGAGAAAATTTATAAGGCTGTTACTGGGACTTGAGGATCTGAGTTACAGGAAAAGGTTGGATAGGTTAAGACTTTTCTTCCTGGAGCATAGGAGAAAGAGGGATGATTTGGTAGGTATACAAAATTATGAGAGGTATAGACAGGGTAAAGGCAAGCAGGCTTTTCCACTGAATTTGGTGAGATTAGAACTAGAGGTCATTGGTTAAGGGTAAAAAGTGAAAAGTTTAAGGGGAATTTGAGGGGGAATTTTTTCACTCAGAGGGTGGTGAGAGTGTGGAACGAGCTGCCAGCACAAGTGGTGCATGCGGCTTCAGTTATAACATTTAAGAGAAGTTAAGATAAGTACATTTTTGGGAGTGGTGCAGAGGGGTGTGGAGTGCTATGGTCTGAGTGTGGGTGGATGGGATTAGGCAGAATAATAGTTTGTCATGGACTAGATGGGCTGAAGTAGTTGTTGTGCTCTATGAGTCTATGACTATAAGACATAGGAGCAGAATTAGGCTATTTGGCCCATCGAGTCTGCTCTTCTATTCCATCATGGCTGATCCATTTCCCTGTCAGCCCCATTCAGGTGTCTTCTCCACATAACCCCTGACTAATCAAGGACCTTAAGAAAAGGTCAAGGTGGACATGAACTTAAGGCCCTGTATAGCAAGGGGAAGACAGCTATGAGCTTGGAACTGCAGGAGAAGGTCAATTTGATTGCCAGGTTGTCAGAAGTGGACTTCAGGCAAGCCAGCACCAGAAGTGAGAGACATTCAGAAATAAATTGAGGTCAGGGCCAGTATGTTCCACAAGGTGAATGGCAGAGATAGAGGGTCCCAAGAACACTGGTTATCACAGGCCAAATTACAAGGTGGTGAGGTATTGAGAACTGAGGTAATTTGAGAGGACAGGACAGGACGTGCAAAGGGGTACTTGATTAGGAGGGGGAAAAAGGGGCACAGAATATCATTAGGGATAAGATTAAGGAAAAACGCAAAGCTCTTTAGCACTACAAGGGAGACAGGTCAGAATACATGATGATTAAAAGACCATGAGGTATAGGAGCAGAATTAGGCCATTCGGCCCATTGAGTTTGCTCCATTGTTTCATCATGGCTGATCCATTTCCCTCTCAACCCCTTTCTTCTGCCTTCTCCTCATAAACTTTCACTAATCAAGAATCTGTCAGCCTCTGCCTGCAATGCACCCAGTGACATGGCCTCCACAGCTGCCTGCGGCAATGAATTCCACAGATTCACCAAAGAAATTCCTCCTCATCTCTGTTCTAAATAGGTGTCTCTCTATTTTGAGGCTGTGTTCTCTGGTCCTAGACTCCTCCATCAAAAGAAACACCCTCTCCACATCCACTCTGTCGAGGCTTTTCAACATTTCCGCACGGGTGTTCAACTGCGCACATTTTCGTTTTTGGACGGGCCCGGTTCGTCACTCCTGCACAGTAATTTACCCGGAATGGGACTCAGTAAAGATGTTTAATTGTACTGATCTGTTGCCGGTCTTGCTCTGCAACATTTCCCCCGGGTCCCCTCCTCCTTTCCTTTCTCCTTTGGTCCATTCTCCTGTCCTATCAAATTCCTTCCTCTCCAGCCCTTTACCTTTTCCATCCAGCTGCTTCACCCACCACCTTCCAGCTATCGTCCTTCCCCTCCCCCTCCCCACCATTTTGTTCTGTCACCTTCCCCCTTCCTTTCCAGTCCTGATGAAGGGACTTGGCCTAAAACTTGGACTGTTTATTCATTTCCACAGATGCTACCTGACCTGCTGAGTTCCTCCGGCATTTTGTGTGTGTTGCTCTGGATTTCCAGCATCTGCAGAATCTCTTGTGTTTGTGAGGTACAGGACAGGTACATGGATAGGAAAGGTTTCGAACAGGGATCCACAGATCTCTCAGTTAATGGTAGGGGTCCGTGGCATAAAAAAGGTTGGGAACCCCTGGGTTACAGGGATATGGGTGAAACACAAGCAAACAGGAATGGCTTGAATGGCCATCTTGGCCAGCATGGCCCAGTTGGGCCTGTTTCCATCAGTTTAACTCTGTGACCTAGGCCAATCAGAAGGAAGAGCTCTGGGGGGAATTAGAACAAGTTGACCAAAGTCCCCACTCTAAGAATTGTAGGTTTCAAGGATCATCTATCTTAAAGGGGGAATTGGAGATAAAGATGACAGGCAAGAGGATTAGAACAGAATGTAAACAGATCCAGGCAGGACAAGACGGTGTCGTCATAGTGGGGAGGTCAGCAAGTCAGAAGACCCCACAGCTGCCTGTAAGGAGTTTGTACGTTGTCCCCATGACTGTGTGGGTTTCCTCCGGGTGCTCTGGTTTCCTCCCACAATCCAAAGATGTATCAGTTGGTAGCTCAATTGGTGATGGTAAATTGTCTTATGGTTAGGCTCGGGTTAAGTTGGGGGATTACTAGGCAGTGCAGCTCGAAGGGCCAGAAGGACCTATTCTGTTTTGTATCTCAATAAATACATAAAGATTCCACATTTGTAAAGCAAAACAGGGTTTACATTATCAACACAAGGGATTCTGCGGTATTTGGAAATTCAGAGCAACACACACAAAGTGCTGAAGGAACTTAGCAGGTCAGGCAGCATCTGTGGAGAGGAATAAAGGGCTGAGATCCTTCATCAGGACTGGAAAGCAAAGGGGCAGAAGCCAGAGTAAGGAGTATTGGGGAGGGGGAGGAGTACAAGCTGGCAAGTGATAGGTGAGACCAGGTGAGGGGGAAGGTGGATGGGGGTGTAGTGAGACACTAGGAGGTGATAGGTGAGACCAGGTGAGAGGGAAAGAAGATGAAGTGAGATTCTGGAAGGGGATAGGTGAGACCAGGTGAGGGAGAAGGTGGGTGAGTGAGAAGGTAGGTGAGAGAGGGGAGTGTGGGGGATGAAGTGAGACACTAGGAGATGATAGGTGAGACCAGGTGAGAGGGAAGGAGAGTGAGGGAGGAGAGAGAGTGGGATGAAGTGAGAAGTTGGGAGATGGTAGGTGGAAATGTAGAGGTCTTGGTTAATAGGACGGCCATCTTTAAGGGGAGTTAAAAGTCAGCCACCTTATTGTGGTCCCAGATAGTATCAGACATCTCAGCAAAGGTGGACCTTGTTGAAATTATTTGCTGCCCTTATAGTTTGAGATATATCAGAGAAAAAGGCATTGAAGATTAGATTATTGTTATTTGTCACATGTACATTGAAACATCAAAACATACAGTGAAATGTGGCATTTACATCACCAACCAACACAGTCTGAGCTGTGCTGGGGGCAGCCTGCGAGGGTCACCATGATTCCAGTGCCAACATATCATGCCCACAACTCAGTGACTTAAACGTGTAGGTCTTTGGACTGCAGGAGGAAACCGGAGCACCCGGAGGAAACCCAAGCGGTCACAGGGGGAGCGTACAAACTCCTTACTGAAAGCAGTAAGAATTGAACCCCGCTCACTAGTGCTGTAAACTGTTATGCTAACCACTGCACTGCTGTGCCAGCGGCAGATCAGGACCGGGATTGTCTAAGAGGAGGACAAGAGTTTGAGGTCATGTCCCTGATCCCTATGGACTCTGAGCCCTCAGCTCCGAACCATAGGGATCGCGGTTCACAGAGCGCAGCGAGGAGCCTGCCACATCCACAAGAGATTCTGCAGCTGCGGGAAATCCAGAGTAACACACTGGATTTGATGAAGGGTCTCTGCCCGAAACTTTGACAGATTATACCTTCCTCTCGATGCTGCCTGACTTGCTGAGTTCCTCCAGCATTTTGCGTGTGTTTCACAGAGAGGAGTGCATTAATTTGGGATGATGAACTCACCATAACTGACAGCAAGGATCTGATATTTTCCATCCTCTTCCACCTGAATTATTCCTCAGTTCTGTATTTGACCTGTGTAAAAAAAAAATTATAATTACCCATGGGACATTGCAGTACTGTACCATCAAGATTCCTAACAAGTGTAGCGTAGCGGCTAGTGCAATGTTGTTACAGCTCAGAGTGTCAGAGTTCAATTCCGATGCCATCTGTTGTAAGTTTTTCTGGTACGTCCTTCCTGTGGAATGCATGGGTTTCCTCTGGGTGCCCTGGTTTCCTCCCACAGCCCAAAGACATACCGGTTTGAGGGTTAACTGGACATTGTAAATTGTCTTGAGATTAGGCCAGGGTTAAAATTGGTGGGTTGCTGGACAACGTGGCTCGATGGGCTGGAAGGGCCTGTTCTGCTTTGTACAGTATCTCTGAATAAAAGTACATGAAAGGCCCCTTTGATCACTTTGCACTGAAGTGGTCTTTGCCATGAGCCCAGCTCTCCTCTGTGGCATGTCGTTGAGTGTTGGGCTCCCAAGCACCTGTATTTACTAATTGTTCTCTTAACCAGAGTCATTAAGCCTTTGTGCTTTCTGTTTAATCTTGTTAAGTTAATTGTGACTGGCACGAGTTTTCCACATCCTGTGAGTATCTACAGTGGACTCCTGACTAGTGGTCACCATGAGTTACAGGAAGTATGGGATACAGAGAGAGATGATGAGAATCAATCTGAGGGAATTGGGGGTGCAGGAATTCACATTAAAAGGGTTGCTGGGCATGGGTGAGGGAGCACAGGTCAGGGTGTTTTTAGCTTTCTTTAGGGATGTAGGGGTTTTTTAATAGGATATGATGGATAAGCAGGAATAGGGTACCAGGATGGCCAAAGATAGGAGGATAAAGTGTAGGTTAGGATATGTGTGTGTGTGTGTGATCGGGTGAAGGGTTTTAGAATGTGAGTCTATTGCACACTCCGAAGCAGAAGGTGGCGATAGTGCACCATTAAGCTGGGTGCCAACTGCCGTAAAACAAGATGGAGAAGAAGAGGAAGAAACTCTCATCATGGTGTCTTTGTATGGAGGATGGTTTATCCTAGTTGAGCCGCCAGTGTTCTTTTGAAATTCTTTGGTATAACCTCTTGTCTCAGTGTCCACATGAGAGCCTGCTGTTCCTTTGCACCCAGGTTCACTTGTTGCCAGTGCTTGCAGTAGCAGGACCTAGTTTTCTTTTATTCTGATTGTGTTCTTTCTTGTAGAAATTGTTAACTTATGCTTTTCTTGTGAATGTTGTACAACCAGTACTACGTGCCTGTGATGTGGCTGCAAGTTTTTCATTGCACCTGTGCATACATGGACTTGTGCATCTGACCATAAACTTGACCCTGACTTTTGACTTTCCTCACAGTTTCACAATGTTTACAGTGCAAAGAGTGGTGGAGGATTTCGATTTCTCCAGTGATGGTATTTTGCTCTCACTTGATGCTGCTGAAATAAGTGACCCAGCCTATTGTGACATGAACAAAGTAACCAGAGAGACACTGAAGCTAGTGGATCTAGAAGTTTTTATTTTGCAAAAACAAGCAACAGGCATTATTCTGAGGCTCTCTTGGAAGAAGAGGCCTGCTTGACCCAATATTACATGACACTTTTATATGCTAAAGATCAAAGTTAACAGCAGGACAATTCTATAATTACAATGTATCTACAATGCTTCCTTTGAATTGCATATAATTTGCAAACACCTCCGTCTTCATGCCCACACTCCAGACACCCACATGACTCTAGGCCCATTCATGCATATGTGGGCAGCTGAGGTGTAAGTGGAGTGTTTCTTTGTTTGCAATTGACCCCAACCTGCAGCTCCAGGAAGCCCATTGTTCTGAGTTGTGTTTTAAATTCAATCCGCAATCCACATTCAGATCTGAAGAATGGCTGCTGTTGAGCTTAATATTTGCTATACGTATACCCTAACACAGCCAATGGTACTCCATGAGATCTTGCAGTGCCCAGTCTTGCATGCCAAGTGGCCGTACGCCAGAAGGTCTCCTTGGTGGTTGTGGGGTAATAAGTGCGAGACTTTTTAAAAAATTGCTCTCCTGGTAAACAGTCCAGTCTTTAACAGGAAACTGCTACACTTGAATAATGTGTCACTCAAAATATTTACTGGCACCTCACACATCCTCCCCGTTCTCAGAACCTGAAGAGTTATCTAATCAAGTACAACCACACAGTCACGCTGATATACAGTCGGGGGTTTGACAGTCATGTAGTTCAGCTCAGCCAGTTGGTGACAAACATCAACCACCTGTTCACACTGATCCCCTTTCCTTCTCCCTACATTCTCACCAACTCCCCCGGACTTTACCACTCATCCACACACACTGGGGACAGGCAGCTGGCTTAATGGGGTTGCGACGAGGGAGGGGGCGGGAGCACGCTGGGTGAAAACCAATAAGGTTGTGGGGAGAACGAGCAAACTCCACACACAGACACACCAAGAAACAACAAGCAAGATAGACAAAGGAGATTCGATGGATGTTGTGTTCTTGGATTTTGACAAGGTGCCACTCATGAGGCTGCTTAACAAGTTAAAAGCCGATGGTATGAGAGGAAAGATACTAGCATGGATAAAGCAATGGCTGATTGGCAGGAGGGAGAGAGTGGGAATTAGAGTGTTTTCTGGTTGGCTGCTGGTGACTACAGGGGTGAGTGTTGGGACAGCTTCTGTTTACATTGTATGTCAATGATTTGATGATGGAACTGGTGGCTTTGTTGCAAAGTTTATGGATGATATGAAGATAGGTGGAGGGGCAGGTAGGTTTGAGGAAGTAGAGAGGTGACAGCAGAGCTTAGACACATTGGGAGAATGGGCAACGAAGTGGCAGATGGAATACAGTGTTGGGGAGTGTATAGTCATGCACTTTGGTAGAAGAAGTAAAATGGAGAGAAAATTCAAGAATCTGAGCTGCAAAGGGGCTTGGAAGTCCTTGTGCAGGATTCCCTGAAGGTTAATTTGCAGGTTGAGTCTGCTGTGAGGAAGGCAAGTGCAATGTTAGCATTAATTTCAAGAGGACTAGAATACAAATGCAAGGATGTAAAGTTGAGGTTTTTATAAAGCACTGGTGAGACCTTACTTGGAGTATTGTGAGCAGTTTTGGGCCCCTTTTCTATGAAATGATGTGCTGACACTGCAGAGAATTCAAAGCAAAGGAGGTTCACAAAAATGATTCCAGGATTGAATGGCTTGTCATATGAAGAGTGTTTGACGGCTCTATGCCTGTATTCAATAGAGTTCAGAAGAATGAGGACTGACCTAATTGAATCCATCGAGAGGTGAAAAGGCCTTGATAGAGTGGAAGTGAAGAGGATGTTTCCTATGGTGGGAGAGTCTAGGACCAGAGGACACAGCCTCAGAATAGAGGAGTGTCCTTTTAGAATGGAAATGAGGAGGAATTTCTTTAGCCAGAGAATGGTGAATCTGTGGAATTCATTGCCACAGTTGGTTGTGGAGGCCAAGACCCTGGGTATAGTTAAGACAGAGACTGATAGATTCTTGATTGTTCAGAACGTGAAGGGTTACAGGGAAAAGGCAGGAGACTAGGGCTGAGAGTTAAAAATGGATCAGCCCTGATGGAATGGTGAAACAGACTTGATGGTCCAAAATAACAAATTCTGCTTCCATATTTTATGATTAAACCCTAAGATCTCCCTCTGCAGCAAACAGCTAGCAGTAAAATTATTCTGGAATGTTCCAAAAGCCAGGCTCAGCCTAGAGCAGAGGTTTCCAAACTGGGGTCCATGGACTCCTTGCTTAATGGTATTGGTCCATGGCATAAAAAAGGTTGGGAACCCCTGGTCTGGACATTGAAAACTGAGTCTGCTGAAAGGCAAGCAGTGAGTCTGTGCAGAAATGGCTGCCTTGTGACACAGCACGTTTGAGGGAGGACATCTCTGACCCATAACCTGCAGACTGGAGCACTCTCACTTCTCATGCAGCTGGTCACACCCAGTAGAACGTTTCCCCAAAACTTGCTTTGATTCTCAGTAACCAGTTAACTAATCCTGAACAACAGGGCTCCTTATCAAGGGATACAGGGAGTGTGTCATCAAGATAGATGGTATTGAACAATGGTTTAGACTTGAACGTACAAGTGCTCGACTCCTGTTCCTCTGGTTCTAATCTCTCTGAGTTCCCTGTGAGTCAGGTGTTCCCACCCTGGGATCCACAGACCCTTCTGTTAATGGGAAGGGTCCATGGCATAAAAAGTGGCTGGGAACCCCTGCCTGAACTACAATGCCTATCATAATGTTCCATAACTTGTCTTTGAACTTTACCAACATCAGACAAAGCCACGCTCTCTTCTCACTGCTGCCATCGGGAAGGAGGTACAGGAGCCTTGGGTCCCACACCGCCAGGTTCAGGAACGGTTATTACCCTTCAATCCTCAGGCTCCTGAACCAGTGTGGATAACTTCATTCACCCCAACACTGATTTCACTAACTACAGACTCACTTTCAAGGACTCAACAGCTTATGTTCAGTATTATTTTGACCATAAGACCATAAGATATAGGAGCAGAATTAGGCCATTTGGCCCATTGAGTCTGCTCTGCCATTTCATCATGGCTGATCCATTTCCCTCTCAGCCCCAATCTCCTGCCTTCTCTCCATAATCTTTCACACCCTGAGTAATCAAGTATCTATCAACCTCTGTCTTAAATGCACCCAGTGACCTGACCTGCACAGCCAGCTGTGGTAACAAATTCCACAGATTCACCACCCTCTGGCCAAAGAAATTCCTCCTCATCTCCGTTCTAAGTGGACATCTCTTTATTTTGAGGCTGTGCCCTCTGGTCCAAGACTCCCCCACCAAAAGAAGCATCATCCTCATATCCAGTGTGGATAACGTCACTCACCTCAACACTGGACTGAGTTCACTTTCAAGAACTCTAAAACTCTTGTTCTTGTATTATTTATTTACTTATTTGTTTATTATGATTATTATTTGATTTTATTTGTATTTGCAGAGTTTGTCGTCTTTTGCACATTGTTGTCAGTCTTTGTGTATATTTTTCATTGACTCTATTTTGCTTCTTTGTTCTACTGTGAATGCCTACAAGAAAATGTATCTCAGGGTTGCATACGGTGACATACACTGAATGTACCCTAGTAATAAATTTATTTTGAATTTTGAAACCCTCCGTTGCATATGCAAAACATCAGTAAGTGTGGAGAGGGTGTTTCTTATAGTGGAGGAGTCGAAGACCAGAGGTCACAGCCTCAGAATAGAGGGACGTCCATTTAGAATGGAGATGAGGAGGAATTTCTTTAGCCAGAGGGTGGGGAATCTCTGGAGTTCGTTGCCTCGGGCGGCTGTGGGGGCATTGTGTGTAGTTAAGGCAGAGGATAGATTCTTGATTACTCGGGGTGCGAAGGGATACGGGGAGAAGGCAGGAGTTTGGAGCTGAGCAGGGAATGGATCAACCATGATGAAATAGTGGAGCAGACTCGATGGCCTAATTTTGCTCCTATATCTTATGGTCTTGTGTATTTAAGTTGAGAGGGGAAAAGGTCAAAGGTGATGTGAGAGACAGGTTTCTGTACAGAAAGAGTAAAGAAGTGGCTGCCAGGGTAATGGTGGAAGCAGATATGATGGCGGCATTTTAATGGCTGTTAGACAGACTCATGAATATGCAGGGTGCAGTTTATTGATCCAAGTTCATAGCTCATTGAAAGTGGCTACACAGGTCGATAGGGTGGTTAAGAAGGCTTATGGAATGCTTGCTTTTGTTAGTTGATTATGTTACAATTTCATAACACTCTGTTTAGGCCACATCTGGAGTATTTCATACAGTTCTGATTGCCCCACTACAGGAAGGATGTTGAGGCTTTGGAGAGGGTGCAGGAGAGGTTTATCAGGATGCTGCCTGGTTTAGAAGGCACGTGCTATCATGTGAAGCTGGACAAACTTGGGTTGTTTCCTCTGGAGTGCCAGAGGCTGAGGGGAGATCTGACTGAGGTGTAAGAGATTATGAGAGACATCGATAGAGTTGTCAGGGAGCATCTTTTCCCCGGGGTTGAAATGTCTAATACCAGAGGGGGTAGGTTCAAGGGGGATGTGGGGTAAGTATTTTACTCAGTGGTGGATGCCTGGTATGGTGCTAGAGGCAAATACTTTAGAGGTTTTTAAGAGACGTTTGAACAGGCGCGTGAAGGTGGAAGATATCGACACAGTGTAGGTAGGAGGGGTTAGTTTGGGGGGAGGGGGGTTGATTTAACTTTAGCTGATTCAGCACAACATTGTGGGCTGAAAAGTCTGCTTTTGTGCTGTACTCTCCTAGGTTCTGTTGCAACGATGTGTGGAATCAGAGAGTTAATCTGCCACTGGTGTGTGGATGTTGGGTAGAATCTTGGGAGTTTGATGAGATTGTGGGGAAAACCTGGTCAGTCCACACGGAGTATTTTGTTCAGCTTTGGTAGCCTCATTTTAGGAAGGATGTGGAAGCGTTAGAGAGGGTGGAGGAGATTTACCAGGATTCTGCCTGGATTAGACAGCATGCCTTCTGAGGAAAGGTTGAACAAGCTAGAGTTTTCCTCTTTGGGGCGAAAGAGGATGAGAGACCACTTGACAGAGATGTACAAGATGATAAGAGGCACAGATAGAATGGACAGCCAGCACCTTTCTCCCAGACTGGAAATGGTTAATACCAGAAGGCATAATCTTCAAGATTCAAGATTATTTGTTGTCATTTGTTCGTACAGAGTGAAAAGGAGAACAAAATGATTGCTATTCCGGATCTACTGCAGCATAAAACCACAATAACCATAAAGAACCCAGTCCATCACAGGTAAAGCCCTCCCAATGTCTGACCCACATCTATACCAAATGCTGTCGTAGGAAAGCAGCATTCATCATCAGAGATCCCCACCACCCAGGCCATGCTCTTTTCTTGCTGCTGCCATCAGATAGAAGATACAAGAGCCTCAGGACTCAAACGACCAGGTTCAGGAAAAGTTATTACCCCTCAACCATCAGGCTCTTGAATAAAAGGAGATAACTACACTCATCCACTCAGATGTTCCCACAACCACTGATCTCACTTTAAGGACTCTTTATCTCATTACCTCATGTTCTCATTATTTATTGCTATTTATTTATATTTGCATTTGCACAGTTTGTTGACTTCTGCACTCTGGTTGATCTTTCATTGATCCTGTTATAGTTACTATTCTATAGATTTGCTGAGTATGCCCACAGGAAAATGAATCTCAGGGTTGTACGTGGTGACATATGTGTACTTTGATAATAAAATTTACTTTGAACTTTAGGTTAGCTTACATACATAGACTGATTGTGTAAACATGAAGTGACGGATGTTTAAGGTGATTGGAAGAAAGTTTAGAGGGGGGATGCCAGCGGCAGGGTTCTGACACGGAGAGTGGGTGTGTGGAACGTGCAGGGCTCTGCCTCCCTCCAACATCCCAACATCACGCGAGCTCGGCAAGTTCCCTGCCCACTCTACCCTCCCCCCCACCCCCGGTATGTGAGTGAGGGGTGGAATCTGAGGGAATTCGATGGGAATGTGGGGAGAATGGAAGGGGCAGCTGACGGTTGAACGGACCGGCCTGTTTCTGTGCTCTGTGACTTTAGGGGGCTCTCATTCTGCAGTATCCAGCCTTTGGATAGTTTAGTGTCGGTGAACTTGCTCAGCAGAACAATGTGTTGAAGACACATGGGGTTCGTTGAGGTTGTAATAGCCGGGGGTGGTTGTGGGGACAAGCTTCCACTACCTATTAAACGCTCCCAACCATTTCTACTGACAGGAGAAAGGGCAAAGGCAGGTGACTGGCACTTTAAAATTATTGCCCTGGGCAAGTGGGGCTTGTCAGCCGTGGCTGGCATCTCATCTGGGAGAAGGAAAACTCTGATCTCAAATCTCTGCAGTCTTGTAGCTATACTCATTATGGGAGTAAATCCCGAGGGGAAAAGTATGGAGCTGGAGTCCTGAAGACAGTCCTACGCTGAGTTCATTGCTGACTGGCAACTCTTGCTATGTCGCTGTTGCCAAACTGTACTGGTTTCTGCCGAGACTTTGATGGCGTCATCAGTTATGTGGGCAGTAGCTTGCTCTCCAAATTGTACTGAGCTGGCCTGTGCATTGAGACAACTGGGACGCAGCAGACATGGGTGACTCTGACTGACGGAGACCTCAGGTTTCAGGGAATATTAGACCATAAGGCATAGGAGCAGAATTAGGCATTCCAGCCCATCGAGTCTGCTCTGTCATTCCATCTTGGCTGATTTTATTATCCCTCTCAAACCCTTTTCTCCTGCCTTCTCCCTGTAACTTTTGATGCCCTGACTAATCAAGAATCTAGCAACCTCTGCTTTAAATATACCCAATGTCTCAGTGTCCTTATCTGTGTTGTGGCAACAAATTCCACAGATTCACCAGCCTTTGGCTAAACAATTTCCTCTTCATCTCTGTTCTAGAGGAATGTCCTTGTATTCTGAGGCTATGGTCCAAGACTCCTCCACTATAGGAAACATAATCCCCGTTCCTACTTTACCTAGGCCTTTCTATTAGTGGGGAATGACTTGGCATAGACACCTGGAGGAAGAAACTGTGGAGTGTCATGGACACAGCTCAGCTCAAGACAGTGGACACCATCCTCCTCTCCACGCGCTCTCTCTCTGCTTCCCAGTCCCTCTGGAGAACAGCAAGTATAATCAAGGACCCCTCCCCTCCAGATATTCTTTCTTTCCCCCCTCTCCCATCAGACAGAAGATACAAAAGCCTGAAAGCACATATCACCAGGCTCAAGGACAGTTCTACCCCGCTGGTCTGAAGCACAATAAGATGTCCTCTGAACCTCACAATCTACCTTGACCTGCCCTCTTGCACCGTATTGTCTGCCTGCACTTACGAAAGTGCAGCTATGCAAAAATCACGGCAGCGCCTCTACTTCCTGAGGAGTTTGTGAAAATTTGGGATGACACCTAAAACTTTGACAAACTTCTATAGATTTGTGGTGGAAAGTACGTTGACTGGTTGCATCATGGCCTGGAATGGAAAATCCTACAAAAAGTAGTGGATAAGGCCCAGCCCATCATGGATAAAGACCTCCCTACCCCTGAGCACATCTACACGGAGTGCTGTCGCAGGAAAGCAGCAGAGATCATCAGCGATTCCCCACCACCTAGGGCACGTTCCCTTCTCACTGCTGCAATCAGGAAGAAGGTACAGGAGCCACAGGACTCACACCACCAGGTTCAAGGGACCATTATTCCCAATATAAGTTTGAACCAGTGGGGATAACTTCACCCAATCTCACTCCCATCACTAAACTATTCTCACAACCTACAGACTCACTTTCAAGGACTCTTCATCACCTGTTCACATTATTTATTGCTTATTCATTTATTATTTTTATTTCTTTTGTATTTGTGCAGTTGGTTGTCTTTTGCACACTGGTTGTCCGTCCTGTTGGGTGCAGTCTTTCAATGCTCCTATTCATTTTCTTGCGTTTACTGAGTATGCACGCAACAAAATGAATATTAGGATTGTATATCAAAGTTCAAAGTTAATTTTATTATCAACATCTGAATGGATGGGCAAGTGAGTGTAGTTCTCCTCTTTTATTCAAGAGCCTGATGGTTGTGGGGTAAGGTGGTGACATATATGTACTTTAATAATAAATTTACTTTGAAGTTCAGCTGGATTGATTGAATTGTCTCATCGTAAATATGAGAAAGTTAAAAACTTTTAGGAATTTTAAAAACAAATGAGCTGATCCTTGGACCATGTAGAAAGCTCGCCTGGCCCCGTTCACTGTGTTCGTGTGGCGCAGTGGGAATCCCTGGTTGTAACTTAGCCGGGGGTGGGTGAGGCCATCTCTCCTGAGAAGGTTCCGACCCTTTCCCTATCTCCCAGCAGCATGTCTGTGGATATCGTGTGTAGGAGGGCGGTCAGTGCATGATACCGCAGAGGTACAGAGTGTGCTAGGTGATAACTTTCCCGGAGGTGGGTGGTGTGCGTGGCTTTCCAGGAACTACAGCTGCCTCACTGATCTTTCTGCTGGGCCTTTGGGGCACAAAGGGTACTGACAGAGAGCTGACTTGCCACAGCAAAGCCCATGCATTAGTACGCCACATGCCACATAGTCCCACTTGCCTGTGTTTGATCCAGATCCTTCCCAACCAGGGAACCAGGTATCCCTCGGTGAGTGGCAAGGCTCCATGACAAAAAAAAAGAGGATTAGGAACCCCTGCTCTAAACTATTCCTATTGGCATAGCTATTGAAATGCATCAGACCGGAAGCCCCTAGAAAGGACTGTGAGAATGGCCGAGCAGATCATGGGGTCTCCCTGCCATCCATTGGGGACTTTTATCAGGAGTGCTGTGTACACGGGACCCTTAGTGTTATCAAAGATCCCACCCGTCCATCCAGCATCCTCTTTGTCTTTCTACCATCCGGCAGGAGACTCCGATGTATAAAAACAAGAACGGTCAGGATGAGAAACAGGTTCTTCCCTCAGGGCATTAGGCTTCTGAACTCCCTGCCACATCACATTCAAAGTGTCACTGGTTAATCTTTTCTGTACCCTACAATATTTAATTTATGCACCTTACTTTGTTTATTTATGCGTAATTCATCTGTAGATTTTATCCTTACTTTCCTAAGGTATTGTGCGTTATATGTGTGTTATGGGTACTACTGGGCTTTACCCCCAGTTTGGAGAAGCATTGTCTTGTTTGATGGTATACATGTATATGTTTTAAATGACAATAAATGACTTGACTTACTGTGCTGAATGTTGTTATTGTACCTGTATGCAGTTTAAACCACTTTTTATAAAGTTATTCACATTGTAAACACATGCTGGTATTTATGTAATTATGCACATTTTATTCCATATCTGTACTTTAACCTCTAACTTGTTTATATATACACCCAGTAGCCACTTTACCAGGCACACCTTGCACACCTGCTCATTAATGCAAATATCTAATCAACCAATCATGTGGCAGCAACTCAATGCCTAAAAACATGCAGACATGGTCCAGAGGTTCAGTTGTTGTTCAGACCAAACATCAGAATGGGGACGAAATGTGATCTAAGTGACTTTGACCATGGAATGATAGTTGGTGCCAGGTGGGGTTGTTTGAGTGTCTCTGAAACTGCTGATCTGCTGGGATTTTCACACACAACAGTCCCTAGAGTTGACAGAAAATGGTGTGAAAAACAAAAAAAAAAATATAGTGAGCATCAGTTCTGTGGGCAGTCCTGTACCTAATAAAGTCAACACTGAGTGTAGTTTGTGGTCTTCTCTGCTGTAGCCCTTCCACTTCAAGGTTCGAAATGTTGGATGTTCAAAAGTGCTCTTTGGCACACCACTGTTGTAACATGTGGCTATTTAAGTTACTGTCGCCTTCCTGTCAGCTTGAACCAGTTTGACCGTTCTTCTCTGACCTCTCTCTATCACAGGCATTTTTGCCCACAGAACTCACATTGCTACCATCAGGGAGGAGGTACAGGAGCCTGAAGACACACACTCAACGATTTAGGAACAACTTCTTCCCTTTTGCCATCTGATTTCTGAATGGGCATTGAATCCCTGATCACTACCGCAATACTTCTTTTATCTCTGTTTTTGCACTACTCATTTAATTTAACTTTTTAAATATATATATTTACTGTCATTTACCATTTTTATTATTTTGTATTGCCGCATAACAAACTTCATGACATATGCCGGTGATATTAAACCTGATTCTGAATTTAGGACAAGCCAAGGGCTGATATTAAACTTGAGACACTGTGCAGAAATTAGTGCTGCCTGTGTGCATGAGTGTGAGTGTGAGTGTGAGTGTGTGTGTGTGGGTCAGTGCTGGGCTGAGTGACTTGGTGCGTGTTAGCGCATGGGACAGAAAAAGTTACACACCAGACAATAACAGTTACGCACAGAGACCTGGTTCCTGGATGTGAAGGGCTCCAGTTGTTATTGACCTAGTGGGAATCTTTGCAACTCTTGCAACACAGCGCTGGTTTTGACACCAGTGGCTCTTTGGAAAGAGTTGCTCTTGCTATGACATGTTGTTTGCTCCGCAAGAGATCACAAGGACCAGCAGACCTGCAAATAACTGGGCAAGGTTAACCTTCACCTTTTAGGACGTTGGCTCTGGTATCCAAGCTGACTGAGATAAATCAATATTGACAAGCAAACTATTAACCCTTGACATCTCTCTCACTTACCATCTTTTAGACAGAACTAAATATTGTCTTTCCGTTTAGTTTTTCTATGTCTTCATCAACAAAAAACTTAAATATGATTAAGTAAAATTTTGGCTTAGCTTGGTTCCAATTACCCAGCAAACTTCAAAGTTGAAAGTTCAAAATAAAATCTATTATCAGACTACATATACATCACCACATACAACCCTGAGATTCATTTTCCTGTGGGCATACTCAGCAAATCTATAGAATAGTAACTGTAACAGGATGAATGGAAGATCAACCGGAGTGCAGAAGACAACAAACTGTGCAAATGCAGATATAAATAAATAGCAATAAATAATGAAAATATGAGATAATGAGATAAAGAGTCCTTAAAGTGAGATCATTGATTGTGGGAACATCTCAATGGATGGGCAAGTGAGTGTAGTTATCTCCTTTGTTCAAAGCCTGATGGTTGAGGGGTAGTAACTGTTCTTGAACCTGGTGATGCAAGTTCTGAGGCTCTTGGACCTTCTACCTGATGGCAGCAGCAAGAAAAGAGCATGCCTGGGTGGTGGCAATCTTTGATAGATGTTGTTTTTCTATGCCAGCATTTCATTAAATGTGCTCAATGGTTGAGATGGCTTTACCTGTGATGTACTGGGCTGAATCCACTCCCTTTTGCAGGATTTTCTGTTCAAAGGCGTTGGTGTTCCCATACCAGGCTGTGATGCAGACAGTCAATACACTCTCCACTGCACATCTCTAGAAGTTGGTCAAAGTTCTAGATGTCACGCCAAATCTCCACAGACTCCTGAGGAAGTAGAGGTGCTGTCGTGTTTTCTTTGCAATTACGTTTATATGATGGGTTCAGGACAGATCCTCTGAGATAGTGACACTCTGCTGGAACATTATCAATAACCAGCCAGGTTATTCAGTTTTTCATGTTGGGGGGCTACAACCTGTCCTTGCCTGTATTGTCCTTGGCTGCCTCAGTCTGGTCTTCAGCCTTTCATTGGGGGGGCGCGGGGTACAACCTATCCTTCCATGTCTTGCCCTCGACTGCCTCAGTTTGATCTTCAGTTGTTTATATCCTACCCGCCATACGGACTCCCCCCCACATGCGGAGCTCCGGATGTGGTCTGAAGTGATGCCGACATAAAGGCGGCAGGATTCAGAAGAGAGGCAAGAGCAATGCCCTTGGCTGCGGGACTGACAGTCGCCGGGAGGAGGAAGGGAGCCTGGCAGTCTGTGCTGGCACTCCAGTCGCCAGCCAGCTGCCACGTTCTGTTTATTCTGTTATTTGCAGAGGAGGTTGCAAAACTCTGCCTGGCCTACAAATGTCCATTCACAGCTCTTTCATTACAAACAAAGGGAAGGAACCTGCCTGTCTATAGTGCCCATTACAACCTTTGCTACTATAATTCAGGCTAGTGGAGGGAACGGGTGTCTTACCCTTTGGTAGAGACGTGTCTCCACCCCACCACCCTAATCAGATGGATGCCTCCCCCCCACTAATTCCTCTTTTGCACCTTTCAGCTTATACTCTGACACACACACACACACACACACACACACACAGTGCTGGAGGCTGGGATCAGTCCCAGATCTCTGGTGTTCTGAGGTTGTAGAACTGCTTTCTACCTCACTGCATCTTCCTTCCTGATGGCTGCAACCACTCAGGCCCTCGAATTTCTCCTGCACACCTCACTTCCACCTTCAGTGATTCAGTTTTAAGGTTCACATGATCACCGGAACAATCCAAACATGTAGTGAAATGTTGAGAGCTCAGCTCAGCGAGGATTGTGCAAGGCAAGTGTCACTACCCTTCTGGCACCAACATAATACTGTATGTCCACACAACTCACTAACCTGTACAGCTGTGGCTACACAGGTCCATGAGGTGGTTAAGAAGGCTTCTGGAATTTATTAGTTGAGGCATTGAGTTCAAAAGTCAGGAAGTTATGTTGCAACTTTATAAAACTCTAGTTGGGCCACATCTGGAGTATTGTATATAGTTCTGGTCACCCCACTGTAGGAAGGATGTTGAGGCTTTGGAGAGGGTGCAGAAGAGGTTTATACATTATACAGAAGAGGCAAATACACTAGGGGCTTTTAAGAGCTATTTGGATAGGCACATGGACGTGAGGAAGAGGGAGGGTTTTGGACAGGTGTAGGGAGGAGTGATTAGTGTTTGGGTGCTTTTGATTTGTTTTTTAGCTGGTACAGCACAACACTGTGGGCCGAATAGCCTGCTCCTGTTCTGTACACTTCTATGTTCTATGCTCTATGGAAGGTGGGAGGAAACCAGAGCACCTGGGAGGATCGTATGTCACCAGGAGAACACACAATTTCTTTCCAGGTGGCAGTGGAAACTGAACCCTGATTGCCGATCGTTGCCACTGTAAACCACTGTGCTCGCGTGCTGCCCCGATGATGAGGTCTGCCTCACTTTGGTCACGTGGAGATTGGAATGTGCACAGGACACCAAGTCAAGTCAAGTTATGTGTCGTTTAACTATATACATATACCGTCAAACGAGACAACGTTTCTCCAGATCAGAGTGTAAAGCACTGTAGTATACAGAACACACAGCAACACAGAAAGTAAGAATAAAATCTACAAAGGAATTATGCATAAATAAACATAGTAAAGTGCATAAATTAAATATTGTCAGGCACAGAACAGATTAACTGGTAACCCTGAGAGGCAACCAGCATCCCTTTGCTGCAGAGTCAACAGCTTTGAAACAAGTCCCAGAGCCTATCAAACCACTGCCAACCATCAAGAACCTGTTTATACCAATCACATCAGATGCCCCTCCAGATTAAACCCATCACCCAAGCGCTAGGGTGATTTACAATGGACTACGAATCCACTAAACCATGTGACTTTGGGATGTGGGAGGTAACACTGGACAACAAAGATTTTGCTCCCTGAATACTTTCGGGTCTACCTTATGGATTTTGGGTTGCTGGTTATGAAAATCATCATGAAACTTCCATATCCTGCATCATTTAAAAAATCATCTGTATTTGTTATTTTAGTTCATAATTCAAGTCAGAATAACTGATATCAAGATTAAGGAAGGTATTTTTGGTGATCCACAAATCAAACAGGTCATCAACGACAGGCAATTCGAAGAACTTCTAGTGGGACCAGAGAATGGAAGGCATTTAAGGATGTTGTTGAAAATTTTCTTGGCAACTACAGAGCACCAAACTACGTGCAGCTGGTTGGCAACATGCTTCAAACACACAAAACCATGAAGTACAACATGCCACTAAAGATTTATTTTCTGCATTCCCATTTAGACTTCTTCCCTGAAAATCTTGGTGTTGTCAGTGACGAGGATGGTGAAAGGCTTCACCAGGACATTGTAGTCCTGGGGAAACGGTGTCAGGGTAACTGGAATCCTTCAATGCTGGCTGATTATTGCTGGACATTTCAATGAGAAGCCACAGATACCGATTACAAATGAAAATGATCAACAGAACACTTTTAGCTCAGTAGAACTATTGCAAAGCGTCAGCACCATTGTGCAATTAAACGGATTATATTTAATAAAAGTTAATGTCTTGTCTCTCCAAATTCCTACGTGATATAGTTAGTCTGAAATTATATTTGTGTTCAGCTTCAAGTGGTCTATCATAAAAAAAAGTTTCTCAGGAAGCAGCACTTTCAAAAAAAAATTGCTGTCCAGTGAAATCAAAGCATCTGGAGTGTGTGGGGTGGAAGCAGTTTCACATGGCCACAGGCAGGATGTTCTAGCTGCACAGGGCATGAGGTGATGATTAGACCCAAGTCCTTGGAGCTGTAAATCTGTCAGCACCATGTGTCACTGTAGATCACCACATGAGACATACCAAAATGTCTTGCTTTTAACATAGTAGAATTATCGCCCCACTGCCTGTTGCACTGGAGGAGGCATTATTATGCATATGAACATGCGCACACGTGCGCCAACGCACTACCGGTACTGGTGTGGATTCTACGCCCTTTTGGAGAATCCCTGAGACCTGTGCTATAGGCACAGCTTAGCAGAAGTTCAGTGGTGGAATAGAGGCAGGTGGGGCTCATCAGCCGTGGCCGGCAGCTCACCTAGGAGGAGGAAATCTCTGATCTCAGACCCCTGCTGCCTTGCGGCTATACCCACTCATGGGGAAGGCCTGGGAGTAAACCTCGAGGAAAGATCTGGGGCTAGCGTCCCTAAGGCAGTCCTACATCGAGTTTAATGCTGATGGGCAACTCCTGTGCCAAACTGCCATTCCTTTGGGTTCCTCAGAAATGTGTAGAGGGGGAACTTGCTCTCCATATCGTACTGCTCAGGCTCATGTATCTAGACATCTTTTACACAACATCCATGGTCAACCCTGACCGCTGGGAGCCTCACAAAAGGATGAGAATGAAATAGAGCATAAAGGCAGGAACACAGGTATAGGAGGAGGCCACTCAGCCCCTCTATCCTGCTCCTCCATTTCATGATGTACTCAAACTGTATCTTAATTCCCAACGGCCTCCTTGTTTCTGTGATCCTCAGTGCTACTCCCCAAGGTTAATTGTTTGATTTTGATTTTCCAGTGTACATTTGACTTAAGATCAGAAGATATAGGACCTGAATAAGGCTATTCAGCCCATCATGTCTGCTTCATCATTTCATCAAGGCTGATCTAATTTTCCTCTCAGCCCCAATCTCCTGCCTTCTCCTGGTATCCCTTCATGCCCTGACCAATCAAGAATCTATCAACCTCTGCCTTAAATATACCCAATGACTTGGTCTCCACAGACACCCTAAGGCAATGAATTCCACAGATTTACCACTTTCTGCCTAAAGAAATTCCTCTTCTTTGTTTTAAATGGACGACCCTCTATTCTGAGGCTGTGCCCTCTGATTTTAGACTCCCCCACTACTCTCTATATAAACATAACTGTGTGGCTAGGCATAGCTCAAATACCATCTATAAATTTGCTGATGATACAACCATTTTTGGTAGAATCTCAGGTGGTGATGAGAGAGCGTACAGGAGTGAGCTATGCCAACTAGCAGAATGGTGCCACAGCAACAACCTGGCACTCAACGTCAGTAAGACGAAGGAGCTGATTGTGGACTTCACGAAGGTTAAGATGAAGGAACACATACCAATTCTCATAGAGGGATCAGAAGTGGAGAGTGTGAGCAGCTTCAAGTTCCTAGGTGTCAAGATCTCTGAGGATCTAACCTGGTCCCAACATATCGATGTAGTTATAAAGAAGGCAAGACAGCGGCTCTACTTTATTAGGAGTTTGAAGAGATTTGGCATGTCAACAAATACACTCAAAAACTTCTATAGTTGTACTGTGGAGAGCATTCTGACAGGCTGCATCACTGTCTGGTATGGAGGGGCTACTGCACAGGACCAAAAGAAGCTGCAGAAGGTTGTAAATTTAGTCAGCTCCATCTTGGGTACTACCCTACAAAGTACCCAGGACATCTTCAAGGAGCGGTGTCTCAGAAAGGCAGCGTCCATTATTAAGAACCTCCAGCACCCAGGGCATGCCCTTTTCTCACTGTTACCATCAGGTAGGAGGTACAGAAGCCTGAAGACACACACTCAGCGATTCAGGAACAGCTTCTTCCCCTCTGCCATCCAATTCCTAAATGGACATTGAATCTTTGGACACTACCTCACTTTTTAAAAAATCTACAGAATTTCTGTTTTTGCACGTTTTTTAGAATCTATTCAATATATGTAATTTATTTCTATATATATATGTTTTTCTTCTTCTCTGCTACATTGTGTATTGCATTGAACTGCTGCTGCTAAGTTAACAAATTTCACAATGCATGTAAAGCTGACTCTGATCAGAAACTTTCTCTTGCCTTGCTGATGCACCATGTGCTAGTGATTGAGATGGGGTGGAACTGGAGTCTGTGGCTCTGCTTAACCACAGATTTACTCAACACCCCCACCCTACAATTAGAACGTAGAACGGTACAGCATAGTACAGGCCCTTCGGCCCACAATGTTGTGCCGATCTATTTTATTTTTGTCGTTTTTTTAAATTATTGATTGATTGATTGATAGATTGAGATACAGTGTGGAATAGGCTCTCAGGCCCCTCGAGCCGTGCCACCAGCAATCTCCCAACTTAACCCTAGCCTAACCACAGGACAACTTACAATGACCAATTAATCCACCAACCAGCAGGTCCGTGGACTGTGGGAGGAAACCAGGACACCCGGAGGAAATCCACAAAGTCACGGGGAGAACATACAGGTTCCTTACAGGCAGTGGCAGGACCGATCAATCCAAACCTTCCCTTCTTGCCAGCCCATAACCCTCTATTTTTCTATTGTCCATGTTCCTATGTAAGAATCTCAGAAATGCGTCCAATGTATTTCCCTCCACCACTACCACGGCAGTGCATTCCATGCACTTCACCCTCTCTGTGTAAAAAAGATGTACCTCTGACATTTCCCCCCCCCCCATACTTCCCTCCAATTACCGTAAAAGTATGTCATCGTCTATTTAGTCATTTCTGCTGTGGGGAGAAAGCCACTGGCTGTCCTCTCTATCTATGCCAATTACATAGAACATGGAGTACAGCACAGGAACAGGCCACAATGTTGTGCCAAACCAGCTAAATGACAAATCAAAAACACCCAAACACTAATCCCTCCTACCTACACAATGTTCATATCCCTCCATCTTCCTCACATCCATGTGCCTATCCAAACGTCTCTTAAAATTCTCTAATGTATTAGCCTCTAGCACCATACCAGGCAGCGCATTCCAGACATCTACCACTTTGTGTAAAAACTTTCCCCCCGCATTCCCTTTGAACCTGTCCCCTCTCACCTTCACTGCATGCCCTGTGGTATTAGACATTCCGACCCTGGGAAACAGGTACTCTCTGTCCACTCTACCTACTCTTCTTATAATCTTATAAACCTCTGTCAGATCTCCCCTCAGCCTCCAACACTCCAGAGGAAACATTTTGATTTCACTTTCTTGTACCTGCCTGGACTCTGAAATCTCCCCACTGCCCCACAAGTTGTTACTAGCCGTGCTTCTCTGCGGTGATGGCCTCACCCTTGACCACATTGAACTCTATTCGCCATCATTTGCGCACAACACCAGCAGAGCGAAATTAAAAGAATACTCACCACCCTCTCAGCCGAATTCCACTATCACACAGTGACAGAGCTGCCTGCACATAAAGCCACTTACCCCTCCTCCCGCCCCACTCATGGTCACTGATAACCAACCCTATTGACTGACCCCTCCCATCCAAACTCCAAGCGGTTTAACCCTTAGTGCACCGGGCCTCATGTCCCTCTTCTTGAAAGTTTGTTCTGAATGAATTCCCATTCAAATCAGCCTAATGATGGGCCAAGTTATACACTCTGGGGCCACTTTATTAGGTACACCTACTGGTTAATGCAAGTATCAGCCAATCATGTGTGAGCAACTCAACGCATAAAAGCATGCAGACATGGTCAAGAGGTTCAGTTGTTGTTCCAACCAAACATCAGAATGGGGGAAGGAATGTGATCTAAGTGACTTTGACTGTGGAATGATTGTTGGTACCAGACGGGGTTGTTTGAGTATCTCGGAAAATGCTGATCTCTTTGGATTTTTTTGGGACTACAGTCTCTAGAGTTTGCAGGGAACGGAGCAAAGAACAAAAAACAATAAAATAAAATCCAGTGAGTGGCAGTTCTCTGGGCAAAATACCTTGTTAATGAGATAGATCAGTAGAGAATGGCCAGATTGGTACAAGCTGACAGGAAGGTGACAGTAGCTCAAATAAGCACACATTACAACAGTGGTGTGTGGAAGAGCATCTCTGAACGCACAACACGTCAAACTTTGAAGTGGATAGGCTACAGCAGCAGAAGACCATGAACATACAGTCAGTGGTCCCTCTTTTAGGTAGAGGAGGTACCTAATAAAGTGACCTCTATGTGTAAATGCCCCTATTTCAATGATTGTTCATCCACCAGATAAAAGAATGTGTGTGTGTGTGTGTGTGTGTGTGTGTGTGTGTGTGTGTGTGTGAGTGTGTGTGTGTGTCTGTGTCTGTGTGTGTGAGTGTGTGTGTATGTGTGTGTCTGTGTCTGTGTCTGTGTGTATGTGTGTGTCTGTGTGTGTGTGTATGTGTGTGTGTGTGTGTCTGTGTATGTGTGTGTGTGTGTGAGTGTGTGTGAGAGTGTGTGTGTGTCTGTGTGTATGTGTGTGTGTGTATGTGTGTCTGTGTGTATGTGTGTGTCTGTGTCTGTGTTTGTGTGTATGTGTGTGTGTCTGTGTGTGAGTGTGTATGTGTGTGTCTGTGTCTGTGTGTGTGTCTGTGTATGTGTGTGTGTGTGTGAGGGTGTGTGAAAGTGTGTGTGTGTCTGTGTGTATGTGTGTGTGTGTATGTGTGTGTGTGTGTGTGTGTATGTGTGTGTGTGTCTGTGTGTGTGTCTGTGTGTGTGTGTGTGTGTGTGTGTGTGTGTGTGTGTGTGTGTGTGTGTGTGTGTGTGTGTGTGTGTGTAAGTAAATTGGATGGCCTGATAAAGTCACCCATGGACAGCTTCTGATTCTAAAGCCATATCACTTCCATTTTTGATTCCCTCCCTGCTGTCTCCACATCCTCTCCAGCAAATCTCTCAACACACGAGGGATTTACAGAGCTATGAGGTGTGTCGGTAAGGTACGTAGGAGGAAACCTTTCCCCAGAGCAGAGAAGCCCAAAACTGGGTACGGCAGTTTAGAGGGGATTTGACGAAAAACCTTTTCACCTAGAGGGTGGTCGGAATTTCGAACTCACTGTCTGAGGAGTTGGTAGAGACAGGAACATTTAAGAGATATCTAGACCAGCACTTTAACACGCTCTCTTCTCGCTGCTGCCATCAGGAAGAAGGTGCAGGAGCTTCAGGACCCAAACCACTGGATTCAAGAACAGTTTTTACCCCTCAACCATTGTTCTCTTGATCCAGAGAGGATAACTTAATTCGCCCCATCACTGAACTAATGAACTTACTTTCGGAAACTCTTCAACTCATATTCTTGATAATTATCTATCTATTTATTTTCTCTTTTAATTTAGACCAGCACTATAACATGCTCTCCTCTTCTTGCTACCATCAGGAAGAAGGTACAGGAGCCTCAGGACCCACATCACCAGCTTCAGGAGCGGGTACTACCCCTGTAACACCCTGGGAGAGGTTTCACTGCCAATGTAGTGGTCTTTCTGTAGAAGCAGCGTTTGCGTTATGGTTAAGGATAACGGGTGCTTTGGAACGTGAGCTGCCCAGTGAAGGGAGTGTGTTTTCGTGTTGTGTGCCTGACACCGGGGTGAGGGTTTTTTTTTTTGTTTTAGTGGGAGATGAAGGGAGAAGACGCAGAGATAAGAGGTCATAGGACTCGACATGGTTCGACAAAGCTCGGCTTCTTGCCCCTTCTTTTCCAGTCCTCGTGAAGGGTGTTGGCCCAAAACCCCTGAGTCTCTCCACAGATGCTGCCTGACCTGCAGTATTTTGTATGCGTTGTTCTGGACTTCCAACATCTGCAGTATCTCTTGTATTTCTGGGCCAAGTCCAGTTTAATGGTATGAGTGTAGTCGGGTATTTAATGATCTGCATGGACGTGGCAGGTTGAAAGGCCCATCTCCTTAATTACTGCCATAACTACTGCGAGGGCATATTCTGGAGACAGGGTATATTCCACTATAAACCAATCTTCAGAAGGGGATAACTACACTTCTGCCATCCCCTTCCCTGAATTCCTCCAGCTCCGACACATCCGCTCTCAGGATGAGACTTTTCATCCCAGAACGAAGGAGACGTCCTCATTCTTGAAAGAAGGGTGCTTCCCTTCACCATCAACATTGCACTCAACTGCATCTCTTCCATTTCGTGCATGTCTGCCCACACCCCCACCTCACTAGGGATAGGGTTCCTCATGTCCTCACCTACCACCCCACCAGCCTCCGCGTCCGGCACATAATTCTCTGTAGTTTCCGCCATCTCCAACGGGATCCCACCACCAAGCACATCTTTCTCCACAACACCCACAAACCCCCACTTTCTGCTTTCCACAGAGACCGCCCCCTATGCAACTCCCTTGTCCATTCATCCCTCCTTACTGATCTCCTTCCTGTCACTTGTACTTTATACCTTATTGTCACCAAACAATTGATACTAGAATGTACAATCATCACAGCGATATTTGATTCTGTGCTTCCTGCTCCCTGGATTACAAATATTAAATATTAAAATATTAAAAATAGTAAAAATTAATAAATATTAAAAATCTAAATTATAAATTATAAATAGAAAATAGAAAAATGGGAAGTAAGGTAGTGCAAAAAAACCGAGAGGCAGGTCTGGATATTTGGAGGGAATGGCCTAGATCCAGGTCAGGATCCGTTCAGCAGTCTTATCACAATTGGAAAGAAGCTGTTCCCAAATCTGGCCGTACTTGCAAGCGGAACAAAGCCTGCCCCTACACCTCCTCCCTCACTACCATTCAGGACGCCAAACATTCCTTCCAGGTGAGGCCACACTTCACCTGTGAGTCTGTTGGGGTCATCTACTGTATCTGATGCTCAAGGTGTGGTCTCCTGTATATCGGTGAGACTCGATGTAGATTGGGAGACCGCTTCACCGAGCACCTACCCTCTGTCGGTCAGAAAAAGCGGGATCTCCCAGTGGCCACCCATTTTAATTCCACTTCCCATTCCCATTCTGATATGTCATTCTATGGTCTCCTCTACTATCCTGATGAGGCCACACTTAGGCTGGAGGAGAAACAACTGATATTCCATCTGGGTAGCCTACAATCCGATAGCATGAACATTGATTTCTCGAATTTCTGGGAAAGGTGCCCCTCCCGCCCACCCCCCCCCCCACCATTCACCATTCCCTTTTTCCTCTCTCACCTATCTCCTTGCCTGCCCATCACCTTCCTCTGGTACTCTTCCCCCTTTTCTTTCTTCCATGGCCTTCTGTCCTCTCCTGTCAGATTCCCCCTTTTTCCAGATGCGATGCAAAGTTGGAGCGAGGTCGGGGCATGTTCCTGGAGAAGTGGTCAGAGCAGGGTGAAGGCATGGTCGAGATGGAGTCGGGGACCATGAAGCAGAGCAGAAGAGTTTTGGTGCCTTTCCACCTAAACCAAGAGCGAGGTATGATCATTCCGAGTGCCAGGCCGGTTTGGAAAGGTCAGGTGTAGACTGGAATGTGATGGAAGGGTCCAGGCTCAGAGCCTATTGATGTGATAGAGCACAGGTCTTGGGGCGAGGAACAAACTGACGTCTGGGCAATTTAAACGCTGGGCTGGATGGATTGAAAAGGCAGGGTGTCGGGACAGGAGATGAGGGTGAGACCAGTTCTGCTTGCCTTGCTGTGCTTTTTGCTGCACTGACGCTGAGGCTATGGGCCTGCTCTGGCTGTTCCAGGCTCCGTGTCTGCAGGCTCTGCAATGTTTTGCTCAGCCGTGTGATGAACTGAGGCTGCTCCCGGCTTCGTGTCTATGGACTCAGTTTTGTTCTGAATGCTGTTGATTACTTTTATTGTTTGCACAATTTGTTTTTTTCTCTGTCTACGCATTGAGTGTTTGTTTGTCTTTTTTATTGGGTTCTTTTAGGTTTTTTGTTTAGTGGCTGCCTGTAAAGAGGCAAATCTCAAGGTTGTATAATGTATACATACTTTGAACTTTGAACTTAGAATGGCCAGACTGCAGCTGGTGGCGCAACGACATTGGCGCCGGACCCGGGAGCAGAGGTTCCCGGGTTCGAAACTAGTCGGGTCCGCCCCCGAGCACGCTTTCCATCCGTGCCGGGTTGGGTGCCGAGATCACGACTCGACCTCATAAAACAAAGGGAAAATACTGCGAAAATGTCTGTGTGGGGAGTGGCGCGCCACACAGTCTCTCTCTCACTCCGCGCCTTGTAAAAGCCATGAAAAAATCCATCATCACGGATGCACGCACGAACACGCAGGCACACACACACACACACACACACACACAGAAGCGCGTGCATGCAGGCACATGCCAAAAAAAAGAATGGCCAGACTGGTTCAAGCCGACAGGAAGACGACAGTAATTCAAATAACAGCACATTACAACAGTGGTGTACAGAAGAGCATCTCTGACTGCACAACATATCGGACCTTGAAGTGGATGGGCTACAGCAGCAGAAGACCATGAACATACAATCAGTGGCCACTTTATTAGGTACAGAAGGTCTTCAAAGTTTTCGGAAAGTCTGTTTCCACTGCGCAAGCGTGTAGATGTCAGCCAGTGAGAACAACGAGAAGAGTTTAAAAGAAGACGGTTATTTCTTCAGCGGTTTGATCTGGACACTACTGCACAAGTGCGTGTACGTCAGCCAGTGAGAAGAATTTAAAAGGAGGCAGCTTTGTAGAGCGGGCGCCACAGGAGCGGGCGATGGAGTAGAGGGTGACAGAGCCCGGTTGAGGCTTTGACTCAACGGGGCTTCAGCGATAATGGGTCGAGGTGAAGTAGATTGCCTGTGTAGAATACAGACAGGAAGTATATGTGTGAGGCCGGTTTTCTGTGCTGGGTGTCAGATGTGGGAAGTCCTGGAGACTCCCAGCCTCCCGGATGGCCACATCTGCACCAGGTGTGTCGAGCTGCTCCTTAGGGACCAAGTTAGGGAACTGGAGATGCAGCTCGATGACTTTCATCTGGTCAGGGAGAGTGAGGACGGGATAGAGAGGAGCTATAGGCAGGTAGTCACACCGGGGCCTCGGGAGACAGATGAATGGGTAACAGTCAGGAGAGGGAAGGGCAGGAGTCGGATGCTAGAGAGTCCCCCTGTGGCTGTCCCCCTTAACAATAAGTACTCCTGCTTGAGTACTGTTGGGGGAGACAGCCTACCTAGGGGAAGCAACAGTGGTCATGCCTCTGTCACAGAGTCCGGCCCTGTGGCTCAGAAGGGAAAGGAAGAGGGTGGCAGCAGTGATGGGGACTCTGTAGTTAGGGGGTCAGATAGGTGATTCTGTGCACTCAGGAAAGAAACACGGATGGTAGTTTGCCTCCCAGGTGCCAGGGTCCGGGATGTTTCTGATCACATCCACGATATCTTGAAGTGGGAAGGAGAACAGCCAGAGGTCGTGGTACATATTGGTACCAATGACATAGGTAGGAAAAGGGAGGAGGTCCTGAAAACAGACTACAGGGAGTTAGGAAGGAAGTTGAAAAGCAGGACCACAAAGTAATCTTGGGATTACTGCCTGTGCCATGTGACAGTGAGTATAGAATGAGGAATAGAATGAGGGGGAGGATAATTGCATGGCTGAGGGATTGGAGCAGAGGGCAGGGTTTCGGATTTCTGGATCATTGGGACCTCTTTTGGGGCAGCTGTGACCTGTACAAAAAGGACGGGTTGCACTTGAATCCCAAGGGGACCAATATCCTGGTGGGGAGGTTTGCTAAGGCTATTGGGGAGAGTTTAAACTGGAATTGCTGGGGGTGGGAACTGAACTGAAGTGATGGAGGAAAGGGAGGTTGGCTCACAAATAGGGAAAGCTTGGAGACAGTGCCGGAGGGGGGATAGGTAGGTGATAGAGAAGGGATGCACTCAGGCTGATGGTTTGAGATGTGTCTATTTTAATGCGAGTATTATGAATAAAGCGGCTGAGCTTAGAGCGTGGATCAGTACTTGGATTATGATGTGGTGGCCACTACAGAGACTTGGATGGCTCAGGGGCAGGAACGGTTAATTCGAGTGCCAGGCTTTAGATGTTTCAGAAAGGACGGGGAGGGAGGCAAAAGAGGTGGGGGCGTGGCACTGTTGATCAGAGATAGTGTCACGGCTGCAGAAAAGGAGGAAGTTATGGAGGGATTGTCTACGGAGTCTCTGTAGGTGGAAGTTAGGAACAGGAAGGGGTCAATAGTTTTTTATAGACCACCCAATAGTAACAGGGACATCGAGGAACAGATAGGGAGACAGATTCTGGAAAGGTGTAATAATAACAGGGTTGTTGTGGTGGGAGATTTTAATTTCTCCAATTGCATCTCCCTAGAAGGAGGGGTTTAGATGGGGTGGAGTTTGTTAGGTGAGTTCAGGAAGGTTTCTTGACACAATATGTAGGTAAGCCTACAAGAGGAGAGGCTGTACTTGATCTGGTATTGGGAAATGAACCTGGTCAGGTGTCAGGTCTCTCAGTGGGAGAGCATTTTGAAGACAGTGACCACAATTCTATCTCCTTTACCATAGCATTGGAGAGGGATAGGAACAGACAAGTTAGAAAAGCGTTTAATTGGAATAAGGGGAAATATGAGGCTATCAGGCAGGAACTTGGAAGCATAAATTGGAAACAGATGTTCTCAGGGAAACGTACGGAGTAAATGTGGCAAATGTTGAGGGGATATTTGTGTGGGGTTCTGCGTAGATACGTTCCAATCAGGCAGGGAAAGGATGATAGGGTACAGGAACTGTGGTGTACAAAGGCTGTTGTAAACCTAGTCAAGAAGAAAAGAAGAGCTTACGAAAGGTTCAAAAAACTAGGTAATGATAGAGTTGTAGAAGATTACAAGGCTAGCAGGAAGGAGTTTAAGAATGAAATTAGGAGAGCCAGAAGGAGCTATGAGAAGGCCTTGGCAGACAGGATTAAGGAAAACCCCAAGGTATTCTACAAGTATATGAAGAGCAAGAGGATAAGACTAATCAAGTGTGACAGTGGAAAAGTGTGTATGGAACCAGAGGAGATGGCAGAGGTACTTAATGAATACTTTGCTTCAGTATTCACTACGGAAAGGGATCCTGGCGATTGTAGGGATGACTTACAGTGGACTGAAAAGCTTGTGCACGTAGATATTAAGGAAGAGGATGTGCTGGAGCTTTTGGAAAACATCAAGTTGGATAAGTCACCGGGACCAGACGAGATGTACCCCAGGCTACTGTGGAAGGTGAGGGAGGAGATTGCTGACCCTCTGGTGATGATCTTTGCATCATCAGTGGGGACGGGAGAGGTTCCAGAGGATTGGAGGGTTGCAGATGTTGTTCCCTTATTCAAGAAAGGGAGTGAAGATAGCCCAGGAAATTATAGACTAGTGAGTCTTAATTCAGTGGTTGGTAAATTGATGGAGAAGATCCTGAAAGGTAGGATTTATGGACATTTGGAGAGGCATAATATGATTAGGGACAGTCAGCATGGCTTTGTGAAAGGCAGGTCGTGCCTTACGAACCTGATTGATTTTTTTGAGGCTGTGACTAAACACATTAATGAAGGTAGAGCCATAGATGTAGTGTATATGGATTTTAGCAAGGCATTTGATAAGGTACCCCATGCAAGGCTTATTGAGGAAGTAAGGAGGCATGGGATCCAAAGGGACATTGCTTTGTGGATCCAGAACTGGCTTGCCCACAGAAGGCAAAGGGTGGTTGTAGATGGGTCGTATTCTGCATAGAAGTCAGTAACCAGTGGTATGGCTCAGGGATCTGTTCTAGGACCCCTTCTGTTCGTGATTTTTATAAATGACCTGGATGAGGAAGTAGAGGGATGAGTTAGTAAATTTGCTGATGACACAAAGGTTGGTGGTGTTGTGGATAGAATAGAGGGCTGTCAGATGTTACAGTGGGACTTTGATGGGATGCAAAACTGGGCTGAGAAGTGGCAGATGGAGTTCAACCCAGATAAGTGTGACGTGGTTCATTTTGGTAGGTCAAATATTATGGCAGAATATAGTATTAATGGTAAGACTCTTGGCAGTGTGGATCTTGGAGTCTGAGTACATTGGACACTCAAAGCAGCTGTGCAGGTTGACTCTGTGGTTAAGAAGGCATACAGTGCATTGGCTTTCATCAATTGTGGGATTGAGTTTAAGAACTGAGAGGTAATGTTGCAGCTATATAGGACCCTGGTCGGACCCCACTTGGAGTACTGTGCTCGGTTCTGGTTGCCTCAGTACAGGAAGGATGTGGAAACCATAGAAAGGATGCAGAGGAGATTTACAGGATGTTGCCTGGATTGGGGAGCATGCCTTATGAGGATAGGTTGAGTGAAATCGGCCTTTTCTCCTTGGAGCGATGGAGGATGAGAGGTGACCTGATAGAGGTGTATAAGATGATGAGAAGCATTGATCGTGTGGATAGTCAGAGGCTTTTCCCCAGGGCTGAAATGGCTAGCACAAGGGGGTATAGTTTTAAGGTGCTTGGAAGTAGGTACAGAGGAAACGTTGGGGTAAGTTTTTTACGCAGAGAGTTTTGATTGTGAGTAATGGGCTGCCGGCGGCAGTGGTGGAGGCGGAAACGATAGGATCTTTTAAGAGACTCCTGGATACATGGAGCTGGGAAAAATTGAGGGCTATGGGTAATGCCTAGGTAACTCTTCAGCTTTGTGGGCTGAAGGGCCTGTATTGTGCTGCAGGTTTTCTATGTTTCTATGCTGCTTGTGGAGGAGGGCTCCATAAACTCACAAACCTGGTCCTAGATTCTTGCACAAGATGAATTATCCACTCCACAACCACTCTGACAAAATCAGTCAGGATCTAGTATATTCCAACCTAACCCTCTCCACTTCTCCAAACTCAATGGAGAAGTTCAAATGATTGCTGTAATAAGGAAAAACAGCTTTCAGTAACAGAAATGTCATCAAGCAGAGTAAGTTGAAGAAAATGAGCTTGTATAAATCAACATAAGTTAAGGAATTATTTTAATGAATCCACATATTGGGTTCTGGAATGTATTTTTTGTTGCTATTTTGTGTGATTTTGATAGGGGCAGCCTGCAGATAACAGGCAACACAGTGCTGGATTCAGCTGAACTGAACATGCCTGGACCCTTTCAATGACTTTGTGATTTGCTGTTTTAAGCTTTGTGTTTTACGTATTTTTTGCCATTTGCACAATTTTTTTTGTGTGTGTGGGACGGATGTTTGATGTTTTTCTTTTTTTTTGTAATTTATTTTTTATTGAATTTCATCATCAAACAAACATTTTCGTAAGATGTATTTCAGATACTGTACATATATATCATATAGTCATATTTGTCACAAATTTCCACATAATATTTATCTGAGGTATACACTTACAGAAAGGAGAGGAAAGAAAGAACAATTGAAAGAAGAAAACTATGTACAGAGTGGGGAGTGATCCTTTTTTTAACAACATATTCATTGACTTGTGAGAATAAAATCAGGCCTGTGAGGTGTTATGTAGTTAAAACATTTTTCCCAGTATGAATCAAATTGTTCCAACTTATGATAAACAGATACTGTTATCTTCTCCATTTTGTAAATGTCCATTGTAATTTCCATCCATACATTTAATGTTGAGCTCTCCTGTGATAACCATTTCCTGGTAGGGGTCTTTTTACCAGCCACCAGCAGTACATTCATTAGATATTTATCTCTTTTCAACTATTCTTGAGGTACATACCCAAAATATATGGTCTTACCTTCTAAGGGTATTTCACATATAAAGATGTCTTGTAGGGCACTGCGTATCCCACTTCAATAGTCTTTGATAACGGGGCACTCCCAGAAAATATGATAATGGTTTGCATTTTGATTTCCACAATTTCTCCAGCAAACAGGGAGGTTACTATCATAATGGGATATCTGAGAGAGTGTAATAAAATACCTTATCAAGTTTTTCCATTTCTGTGAACTGCTACACTTCCATTGATACCTCCATACTATTGTCAATTCTTCCTCAGATATTATTATCCCTCCTTCCTTCTCCCATTTTGTTTTAATGTATGAAGTCGAATGTGTTGATGTTTCTCTTTGAACGGATTCCATGATGTTTCTTTGTTTTGTGGCTATCTGTGGGAGGATCAGTCTCAGGGCTGTATACTGAATATGCACGTTGACAATCAAAGAGCTTTGAAACATTGAATCTTGAATCTAAAAAGGGTTTGGCACAGAAATGATCCAAAAGAACATTATCAAGCCTGTGTTAAAGAGAATGTGGCAATAATTAGTTTGCCAGTTCAAGAGTTGGACAAGCAAATTAGAACACTCAAGGTTTCAGAGAGAGATTGACTGAAGTGTTGTCTGAAGTAGGTGACCCGGCAAGGCAAAGGCCCAGTTATTACCGACACAGAGTCAAGAGGAGACTGAGACACAGTCATTACTAACAGAGTCAAGAGGAGACTGAGGTACACTCATTACTGAGAGTCAAGAGGAGACTGAGTACAGTCATTACCAACAGAGTCAAGAGGAGACTGAGACAGTCATTACCGACACAGAGTCAAAAGGAGACTGAGACAGTCATTACAGACACAGAGTAAAGAGGAGACTGAGTACAGTCATTACCAACAGAGTCAAGAGGAGACTGAGACAGTCATTACCGACACAGAGTCAAAAGGAGACTGAGACAGTCATTACAGACACAGAGTCAAGAGGAGACTGAGATACAGTCATTACCAAAAGAGTCATGAGAGACTGAGACAGTCATTACTGACAGAGTCAAGAGCAGACTGAGTCACAGTCATTACTGACACAGAGTCAAGAGGAGACTGAGATACAGTCATGACCAACAGAGTCAAGAGGAGACTGAAACACAGTCATTACTGACAGTCAAGAGGACTGAGATAAGGTCATTACCAACACAGAGTCAAGAGGAGACTGAGTCACAGTCATTGCCCACACAGAGTCAAGAGGAGACTGAGACAGTCATTACAGAGAGTCAAGAGGAGACTGAGATACAGTCATTACCAACAGAGTCAAGAGGAGACTGAGACAAAGTCATTACTGACAGAGTCAAGAGGAGACTGAGACAGTCATTACAGACAGAGTCAAGAGGAGACTGAGATACAGTCACTACCAACACAGAGTCAAGAGGAGACTGCGATAAAGTCATTACCAACAGAGTCAAGAGGAGACTGAGACACAGTCATTACTGACAGAGTCAAGAGGAGACTGAGACAGTCATTACAGACAGAGAGTCAAGAGGAGACTGAGATGCAGTCACTACCAACACAGAGTCAAGAGGAGACTGAGATACAGTCATTACCAACAGAGTCAAGACGAGACTGAGTCACAGACATTACTGACAGAGTCAAAAGGAGACTGAGACACAGTCATAACCGACACAGAGTCCAGAGGAGACTGAGACAGTCATTACAGACACAGAGTCAAGAGGAGACTGAGATACAGTCATTACCAACAGAGTCATGAGGAGACGGCGACAGTCATTACTGACAGAGTCAGGAGGAGACTGAGGCACAGTCACTACCAACACAGAGTCAAGAGGAGACTGAGATACAGTCATTACCAACAGAGTCAAGAGGAGACTGAAACACAGTCATTACTGACAGTCAAGAGGAGACTGAGATACAGTCATTGCCCACACAGAGTCAAGAGGAGACTGAGACACAGTCATTACTGACAGAGTCAAGAGGAGACTGAGATACAGTCACTACCAACACAGAGTCAAGAGGAGACTGAGATGCAGTCATTACCAACAGAGTCAAGAGGAGACTGAGATACAGTCACTACCAACACACAGTCAAGAGGAGACTGAGATACAATCATTACCAGCAGAGTCAAGAGGAGACTGAGACACAGTCATTACTGCCACAGAGTAAAGAGGAGACTGAGACAGTCATTACTGACAGAGTCAAGAGGAAACTGAGACAGTCATTACAGACAGAGCGTCAAGAGGAGACTGAGATACAGTCATTACCAACACAGAGTCAAGAGGAGACTGAGACACAGTCATTACAGACAAAGAGTCAAGAGGAGACAGAGACAGTCATTACAGAGAGTCAACAGGAGACTGAGATACAGTCATTACCAACAGAATCAAGAGGAGACTGAGACACAGTCATTACAAACAGAGAGTCAAGAGGAGACTGAGATACAGTCATTACCAACGCAGAGTCAAGAGGAGACTGAGATACAGTCATTACCAACAGAGTAAAGAGGAGACTGAGACAGTCATTACTGACACAGAGTCAGGAGGAGACTGATACAGTCATTACAGACAGAGTCAGGAGGAGACTGAGACAGTGATTACTGACAGAGTCAAGAGGAGACTGAGTCACAGTCATTTCTGACAGAGTCAAGAGGAGACTGAAACAGTCATTAGAGACAGAGAGTCAAGAGGATACTGAGTCACAGCCATTACCAACAGAGTCAAGAGGAAACTGAGAGACAGTCATTACTGACATAGTCAAGAGGAGACTGAGACAGTCATTACCCACACAGAGTCAAGAGGGGACTGAGACACAGCCATTGCCAACATAGAGTCAAGAGGAGACTGAGACACAGTCATTACTGACAGAGTGAAGAGGAGACTGAGACGCAGTCATTACCGACACGGAGTCAAGAGTAGACTGAGATAGTCATTTCAGACACAGAGTCAAGAGGAGACTGAGATACAGTCATTACCAACAGATTCAAGAGAAGACTGAAACACAGTCATTACTGACAGTCAAGAGGAGATTGAGATACAGTCATTACCAACAGAGTCATGAGGAGACTGAGACAGACATTACTGACAGACTCAAGAGGAGACTGTGTCACAGTCATTACCGACACAGAGTCAAGAGGAGACTGTGATACAGTCATTACAACAGAGTCAACGGGAGACTGAAACACAGTCATTACTGACAGTCAAGAGGAGACTGAGATACAGTCATTATCAACACAGAGTCAAGAGGAGACTGAGTCACAGTCATTACCCACACAGAGTCAAGAGGAGAGTGAGACAGTCATTACAGACAGAGAGTCAAGAGGAGACTAAGATACAGTTATTACCAACAGAGTCAAGAGGAGACTGAGACACATTCAGTACAGACAGAGAGTCAAGAGGCGACTGAGACAGTCTTACAGACAGAGAGTCAAGTGCAGACTGAGATACAGTCATAACCAACAGAGTCAAAAGCAGACTGAGACACAGTCATTACTGTCAGAGTGAAGAGGAGACTGAGACAGTCAGTACCCACACAGAGTCAAGAGGAGAATGAGACACAGTCATTACCAACACAGAGTCAAGAGGAGACTGAGACACAGTCATTACTGCCACAGAGTCAAGAGGAGACTGAGACAGTCATTACTGACAGAGTCAAGAGGAGACTGAGACAGTCATTACCGACAGAGTCAACAGGAGACTGAGTCACTGTCATTTCTGACAGAGTCAAGAGGAGACTGAAAAAATCATTAGAGACAGAGAGTCAAGAGGAGACTGAGTCACAGTCATTACCAACAGAGTAAAGAGGAAACTGAGACACAGTCATTACTGACATAGTCAAGAGGAGACTGAGACAGTCATTACCCACACAGAGTCAAGAGGAGACTGAGACACAGCCATTGCCAACACAGAGTCAAGAGGAGACTGAGACACAGTCATTACTGACAGAGTCAAGAGGAGACTGAGACGCAGTCATTACTGACACGGAGTCAAGAGTAGACTGAGATAGTCATTTCAGACACAGAGTCAAGAGGAGACTGAGATACAGTCATTACCAACAGATTTAAGAGAAGACTGAAACACAGTCATTACTGACAGTCAAGAGGAGATTGAGATACAGTCATTATCAACACAGAGTCAAGAGGAAACTGAGTCACAGTCATTGCCTACACAGAGTCAAGAGGAGACTGAGACAGTCATTACTGACACAGAGTCAAGAGGAGACTGAGACAGTCATTACAGACAGAGTCAAGAGGAGACTGAGACAGTCATTACTGACAGAGTCAAGAGGAGACTGAGACAGTCATTACCGACAGAGTCAACAGGAGACTGAGTCACAGTCATTTCTGACAGAGTCAAGAGGAGACTGAAACAGTCATTAGAGACAGAGAGTCAAGAGGAGACTGAGTCACAGTCATTAGAGACAGAGAGTCAAGAGGAGACTGAGTCACAGTCATTACCAACAGAGTCAAGAGGAAACAAAAACACAGTCATTACTGACATAGTCAAGAGGAGACTGAGACAGTCATAACCCACACAGAGTCAAGAGCAGACTGAGTCACAATCATTGCCCACACAGAGTCAAGAGGAGACTGAGACAGTCATTAGAGTCAGAGAGTCAAGAGGAGACTGAGATGCAGTCATTACCAACACAGAGCCAAATGGAGACTGAGATACAGTCATTACCTACATAGTCAAGAGGAGACTGAGACAGTGATTACAGACAGAGTCAAGAGGAGACTGAGACAGTCATTACTAACAGAGTCAAGAGAAAACTGAGTCACAGTCATTACTGACAGAGTCAAGAGGAGACTGAGGCACAGTCATTACCGACACGGAGTCAAGAGTAGACTGAGATAGTCATAACAGACACAGAGTCAAGAGGAGACTGAGATGCATTCATTACCAACAGATTCAAGAGAAGACTGAAACACAGTCATTACTGACAGTCAAGAGGAGATTGAGATACAGTCATTATCAACACAGAGTCAAGAGGAAACTGAGTCACACTCATTGCCCACACAGAGTCAAGAGGAGACTGAGACAGTCATTACTGACAGAGTCAAGAGGAGACTGAGTCACAGTCATTACCGACACAGAGTCAAGAGGAGACTGAGACACAGTCATTACAGACAGAGAGTCAAGAGGAGACTGAGACAGTCATTGCAGACAGAGTCAAGAGGAGACTGAGACACAGTCATTACTGGCACAGTCAAGAGGAGACTGAAACACAGTCATTACAGAGAGTCAAGAGGAGACTGAGATACAGTCAATACCAACACAGAGTCAAGAGGAGACTGAGACACAGTCATTACTGACAGAGTGAAGAGGAGACTGAGACAGTCATTACCCACACAGAGTCAAGAGGAGAATGAGACACAGTCATTACTGCCACAGAGTAAAGAGGAGACTGAGACAGTCATTACTGACAGAGTCAAGAGGAAACTGAGACAGTCATTACAGACAGAGCGTCAAGAGGAGGCTGAGATACAGTCATTACCAACACAGAGTCAAGAGGAGACTGAGACACGGTCATTACAGACAAAGAGTCAAGAGGAGACAGAGACAGTCATTACAGAGAGTCAAGAGGAGACTGAGACACAGTCATTACAAACAGAGAGTCAAGAGGAGACTGAGACAGTTGTTACAGAGAGTCAAGAGGAGACTGAGATATTGTCATTACCAACAGAGTCAAGAGGAGACTGAGACAGTTATTATAGACAGAGAGTCAAGAGGAGACTGAGATACAGTCATTACCAACACAGAGTCAAGAGGAGACTGAGACACAGTCATTACCGACACAGAGGCAAGAGGAGACTGAGACAGTCATTACCCACACAGAGTCAAGAGCAGACTGAGTCACAATCATTGCCCACACAGAGTCAAGAGGAGACTGAGACAGTCATTAGAGTCAGAGAGTCAAGAGGAGACTGAGATGCAGTCATTACCAACACAGAGCCAAATGGAGACTGAGATACAGTCATTACCTACATAGTCAAGAGGAGACTGAGACAGTGATTACAGACAGAGTCAAGAGGAGACTGAGATAGTCATAACAGACACAGAGTCAAGAGGAGACTGAGACAGTCTTACAGACAGAGAGTCAAGTGCAGACTGAGATACAGTCATAACCAACAGAGTCAAAAGCAGACTGAGACACAGTCATTACTAACAGAGTCAAGAGAAAACTGAGTCACAGTCATTACTGACAGAGTCAAGAGGAGACTGAGGCACAGTCATTACCGACACGGAGTCAAGAGTAGACTGAGATAGTCATAACAGACACAGAGTCAAGAGGAGACTGAGACAGTCATTACAAACAGAGAGTCAAGAGGAGACTGAGACAGTTGTTACAGAGAGTCAAGAGGAGACTGAGATATTGTCATTACCAACAGAGTCAAGAGGAGACTGAGACAGTTATTATAGACAGAGAGTCAAGAGGAGACTGAGATACAGTCATTACCAACACAGAGTCAAGAGGAGACTGAGACACAGTCATTACCGACACAGAGGCAAGAGGAGACTGAGACAGTCATTACCCACACAGAGTCAAGAGCAGACTGAGTCACAATCATTGCCCACACAGAGTCAAGAGGAGACTGAGACAGTCATTAGAGTCAGAGAGTCAAGAGGAGACTGAGATGCAGTCATTACCAACACAGAGCCAAATGGAGACTGAGATACAGTCATTACCTACATAGTCAAGAGGAGACTGAGACAGTGATTACAGACAGAGTCAAGAGGAGACTGAGACAGTCATTACTAACAGAGTCAAGAGAAAACTGAGTCACAGTCATTACTGACAGAGTCAAGAGGAGACTGAGGCACAGTCATTACCGACACGGAGTCAAGAGTAGACTGAGATAGTCATAACAGACACAGAGTCAAGAGGAGACTGAGATGCATTCATTACCAACAGATTCAAGAGAAGACTGAAACACAGTCATTACTGACAGTCAAGAGGAGATTGAGATACAGTCATTATCAACACAGAGTCAAGAGGAAACTGAGTCACACTCATTGCCCACACAGAGTCAAGAGGAGACTGAGACAGTCATTACTGACAGAGTCAAGAGGAGACTGAGTCACAGTCATTACCGACACAGAGTCAAGAGGAGACTGAGACACAGTCATTACAGACAGAGAGTCAAGAGGAGACTGAGACAGTCATTGCAGACAGTGTCAAGAGGAGACTGAGACACAGTCATTACTGGCACAGTCAAGAGGAGACTGAAACACAGTCATTACAGAGAGTCAAGAGGAGACTGAGATACAGTCAATACCAACACAGAGTCAAGAGGAGACTGAGACACAGTCATTACTGACAGAGTGAAGAGGAGACTGAGACAGTCATTACCCACACAGAGTCAAGAGGAGAATGAGACACAGTCATTACTGCCACAGAGTAAAGAGGAGACTGAGACAGTCATTACTGACAGAGTCAAGAGGAAACTGAGACAGTCATTACAGACAGAGCGTCAAGAGGAGGCTGAGATACAGTCATTACCAACACAGAGTCAAGAGGAGACTGAGACACGGTCATTACAGACAAAGAGTCAAGAGGAGACAGAGACAGTCATTACAGAGAGTCAAGAGGAGACTGAGACACAGTCATTACAAACAGAGAGTCAAGAGGAGACTGAGACAGTTGTTACAGAGAGTCAAGAGGAGACTGAGATATTGTCATTACCAACAGAGTCAAGAGGAGACTGAGACAGTTATTATAGACAGAGAGTCAAGAGGAGACAGAGATACAGTCATTACCAACACAGACTCAAGAGGAGACTGAGGTACAGTCATTACCAACAGAGTAAAGAGGAGACTGAGACAGTCATTACTGACACAGAGTCAAGAGGAGATTGAGACAGTCATTACAGACAGAGTCAAGAGGAGACTGAGACAGTCATTACTGACAGAGTCAAGAGGAGACTGAGACAGTCATTACCGACAGAGTCAACAGGAGACTGAGTCACAGTCATTTCTGACAGAGTCAAGAGGAGACTGAAACAGTCATTAGAGACAGAGAGTCAAGAGGAGACTGAGTCACAGTCATTAGAGACAGAGAGTCAAGAGGAGACTGAGTCACAGTCATTACCAACAGAGTCAAGAGGAAACAGAAACACAGTCATTACTGACATAGTCAAGAGGAGACTGAGACAGTCATTACCCACACAGAGTCAAGAGGAGACTGAGAGACAGCCATTACCAACACAAAGTCAAGAGGAGACTGAGACACAGTCATTACCGACACAGAGGCAAGAGGAGACTGAGACAGTCATTACCCACACAGAGTCAAGAGCAGACTGAGTCACAGTCATTGCCCACACAGAGTCAAGAGGAGACTGAGACAGTCATTAGAGACAGAGAGTCAAGAAGAAACTGAGATGCAGTCATTACTAACACAGAGCCAAATGGAGTCTGAGATACAGTCATTACCTACATAGTCAAGAGGAGTCTGAGACAGTGATTACAGACAGAGTCAAGAGGAGACTGAGACAGTCATTACTAACAGAGTCAAGAGAAAACTGAGTCACAGTCATTACTGACAGAGTCAAGAGGAGACTGAGACACAGTCATTACCGACACGGAGTCAAGAGTAGACTGAGATAGTCATTACAGACACAGAGTCAGGAGGAGACTGAGATACATTCATGACCAACAGATTCAAGAGAAGACTGAAACACAGTCATTACTGACAGTCAAGAGGAGATTGAGAGACAGTCATTATCAACACAGCGTCAAGAGGAAACTGAGTCACACTCATTGCCCACACAGAGTCAGGAGGAGACTGAGATAGTCATTACTGACAGAGTCAAGAGGAGACTGAGTCACAGTCATTACCGACACAGAGTCAAGAGGAGACTGAGACACAGTCATTACAGACAGAGAGTCAAGAGGAGACTGAGACAGTCATTACAGACAGAGTCAAGAGGAGACTGAGATACAGTCATTACCAACACAGAGTCAAGAGGAGACTGAGACGCAGTCATTACCGACACAGAGTCAAGAGGAGACTGAGACAGTCATTACAGAGAGTCAAGAGGAGACTGAGATACAGTCATTACCAACAGAGTCAAGAGGAGACTGAGACACAGTCATTACAAACAGAGAGTCAAGAGGAGACTGAGACAGTTGTTACAGAGAGTCAAGGGGAGACTGAGATATTGTCATTACCAACAGAGTCAAGAGGAGACTGAGACAGTTATTATAGACAGAGGGTCAAGAGGAGACTGAGATACAGTCATTACCAACGCAGAGTCAAGAGGAGACTGAGATACAGTCATTACCAACAGAGTAAAGAGGAGACTGAGACAGTCATTACTGACAGAGTCAAGAGGAGACTGAGACACAGTCATTACAGACAGAGAGTCAAGAGGAGACTGAGACAGTCATTGCAGACAGAGTCAAAAGGAGACTGAGATACAGTCAATACCAACACAGATTCAAGAGGAGACTGAGACGCAGTCATTACAGACACAGAGTCAAGAGGAGACTGAGACAGTCGTTACAGAGAGTCAAGAGGAGACTGAGATACAGTTATTACCAACAGAGTCAAGAGGAGACTGAGACACATTCAGTACAGACAGAGAGTCAAGAGGAGACTGAGACAGTCTTACAGACAGAGAGTCAAGTGCAGACTGAGATACAGTCAATACCACCAGAGTCAAGAGGAGACTGAGACACAGTCATTACTGACAGAGTGAAGAGGAGACTGAGACAGTCATTACCCACACAGAGTCAAGAGGAGAATGAGACAGAGTCATTACCAACACAGAGTCAAGAGGAGACTGAGAAACAGTCATTACTGCCACAGAGTAAAGAGGAGACTGAGACAGTCATTACTGACAGAGTCAAGAGGAAACTGAGACAGTCATTACAGACAGAGCGTCAAGAGGAGACTGAGATACAGTCATTACCAACACAGAGTCAACAGGAGACTGAGATACAGTCATTACAGACAAAGAGTCAAGAGGAGACAGAGACAGTCATTACAGAGAGTCAACAGGAGACTGAGATACAGTCATTACCAACAGAGTCAAGAGGAGACTGAGACACAGTCATTACAAACAGAGAGTCAAGAGGAGACTGAGACAGTTGTTACAGAAAGTTAAGGGGAGACTGAGATATTGTCATTACCAACGCAGAGTCAAGAGGAGACTGAGACAGTTATTATAGACAGAGTCAAGAGGAGACTGAGATACAGTCATTACCAACGCAGAGTCAAGAGGAGACTGAGATACAGTCATTACCAACAGAGTAAAGAGGAGACTGAGACAGTCATTACTGACACAGAGTCAAGAGGAGACTGAGGTACAGTCATTACCAACAGATTCAAGAGAAGACTGAAACACAGTCATTACCAACAGAGTAAAGAGGAGACTGAGACAGTCATTACTGACACAGAGTCAAGAGGAGACTGAGGTACAGTCATTACCAACAGAGTCATGAGGAGACTGAGACAGACATTACTGACAGAGTCAATAGGAGACTGTGTCACAGTCATTACCGACACAGAGTCAAGAGGAGACTGTGATACAGTCATTACAACAGAGTCAACGGGAGACTGAAACACAGTCATTACTGACAGTCAAGAGGAGACTGAGATACAGTCATTATCAACACAGAGTCAAGAGGAGACTGAGTCACAGTCATTACCCACACAGAGTCAAGAGGAGACTGAGATACAGTCATTACCAACAGAGTCAAGAGGAGACTGAGACACAGTCATTACAGACAGAGAGTCAAGAGGAGACTGAGACAGTCATTGCAGACAGAGTCAAGAGGAGACTGAGACACAGTCATTACTGACAGAGTCAAGAGGAGACTCAGACAGTCATTACAGAGAGTCAAGAGGAGAGTGAGATACAGTCAATACCAACACAGAGGCAAGAGGAGACTGAGACGCAGTCATTACAGACACAGAGTCAAGAGGAGACTGAGACAGTCATTACCGACAGAGTCAAGACGAGACTGAAGTACAGTCATTACTGACAGAGTCAAGAGGAGACTGAGACAGTCATTACAGTCAGAGTAAAGAGGAGACTGAGTCACAGTCATTACCAACACAGTCAAGAGGAGACTGAGACGCAGTCATTATAGACAGAGAGTCAAGAGGAGACTGAGATACAGTCATTACCAGCACAGAATCAAGTGGAGACTGAGATACAGTCATTACCAACATAGTCAAGAGGAGACTGCGACAGTCATTACTGACACAGAGTGAAGAAGATACTGAGACAGTCATCACAGACAGAGCGTCAAGAGGAGACTGAGATACAGTCATTACCACCACAGAGTCAAAAGGAGACTAATATACAGTTATTACCAACAGAGTCAAGAGGAGACTGAGACAGTCATTACTGACACAGAGTGAAGAGGAGACTGAGTCACAGTCACTACCGACACAGAGTCAAGAGGAGTCTGAGATACAGTCATTACCAACAGAGTCAAGAGGAGAGTGAAACACAGTCATTACCCACAGAGACAAGAGGAGACTGAAACACAGTCATTACTGACAGTCAGGAGGAGACTGAGATGCAGTCATTACCAACAGAGTCATGAGGAGACTGAGACAGACATTACTGACAGAGTCAAGAGGAGAATGTGTCACAGTCATTACCGACACAGAGTCAAGAGGAGAGTGTGATACAGTCATTACAACAGAGTCAAAAGGAGACTGAAACACAGTCATTACTGACAGTCAAGAGGAGACTGAGATACAGTCATTATCAACACAGAGTCAAGAGGAGACTGAGTCACAGTCATTACCCACACAGAGTCAAGAGGAGATTGAGACAGTCATTACAGACAGAGAGTCAAGAGGAGACTGAGATACAGTTGTTACCAACAGAGTCAAGAGGAGACTGAGACACATTCAGTACAGACAGTGAGTCAAGAGGAGACTGAGACAGTCTTACAGACAGAGAGTCAAGTGCAGACTGAGATACAGTCATTACCAATAGAGTCAAAAGGAGACTGAGACACAGTCATTACTGACAGAGTGAAGAGGAGACTGAGACAGTCATTACCCACACAGAGTCAAGAGGAGAATGAGACACAGTCATTACCAACACAGAGTCAAGAGGAGACTGAGACACAGTCATTACTGCCACAGAGTCAAGAGGAGACTGAGACAGTCATTACTGACAGAGTCAAGAGGAAACTGAGACAGTGATTACAGACAGAGCGTCAAGAGGAGACTGAGATACAGTCATTACCAACACAGAGTCAAGAGGAGACTGAGACACAGTCATTACAGGCAATGAGTCAAGAGGAGACTGAGAGAGTCATTACAGAGATTCAAGAGGAGACTGAGATACAGTCATTACCCACAGAGTCAAGAGGAGACTGAGACACAGTCATTACAACCAGAGAGTCAAGAGGAGACTGAGACAGTTGTTACAGAGAGTCAAGAGGAGGCTGAGATATTGTCATTACCAACAGAGTCAAGAGGAGACTGAGACAGTTATTATAGACAGAGAGTCAAGAGGAGACTGAGATACAGTCATTACCAAAACAGAGTCAAGAGGGGACTGAGATACAGTCATTACCAACAGAGTCAAGAGGAGACTGAGACAGTCATTACTGACACAGAGTCAAGAGGAGACTGAGACAGTCATTACAGACAGAGTCAAGAGGAGACTGAGACCAAGTCATTACAAACAGAGAGTCAAGAGGAGACTGAGACAGTTGTTACAGAGAGTCAAGAGGAGACTGAGATATTGTCATTACCAACAGAGTCAAGAGGAGACTGAGATACAGTCATTACCAACAGAGTAAAGAGGAGACTTGGACAGTCATTACTGACACAGAGTCAAGAGGAGACTGAGACAGTCATTACAGACAGAGTCAAGAGGAGACTGAGACAGTCATTACTGACAGAGTCAAGAGGAGACTGAGACAGTCATTACCGACAGAGTCAGCAGGAGACTGAGTCACAGTCATTTCTGACAGTCAAGAGGAGACTGAAACAGTCATTAGAGACAGAGAGTCAAGAGGAGACTGAGTCACAGTCATTACCAACAGAGTCAAGAGGAAGCTGAAACACAGTCATTACTGACATAGTCAAGAGGAGACTGAGACAGTCATTACCTACACAGAGTCAAGAGGAGACTGAGACACAGCCATTACCAACACAGAGTCAAGAGGAGACTGAGACACAGTCATTACCGACACAGAGTCAAGAGGAGACTGAGACAGTCATTACCCACACAGAGTCAAGAGCAGACTGAGTCACAGTCATTGCCCACACAGAGTCAAGAGGAGACTGAGACAGTCATTAGAGACAGAGAGTCAAGAGGAGACTGAGATACAGTCATTACCAACACAGAGTCAAATGCAGTCTGAGATACAGTCATTACCAACATAGTCAAGTGGAGACTGAGACAGTCATTACTGACACAGAGTCAAGAGGAGACTGAGACAGTGATTACAGACAGAGTCAAGAGGAGACTGAGACTGTCATTACTAACAGAGTCAAGAGAAAACTGAGTCACAGTCATTACTGACAGAGTCAAGAGGAGACTGAGACAGTCATTACCGACAGAGTCAAGAGTAGACTGAGATGGTCATTACAGACAGAGAGTCAAGAGGAGACTGAGACAGTCATTACCGACAGACTCAAGAGGAGACTGTGTCACAGTCATTACCGACACAGAGTCAAGAGGAGACTGTGATACAGTCATTACAACAGAGTCAACGGGAGACTGAAACACAGTCATTACTGACAGTCAAGAGGAGACTGAGATACAGTTATTATCAACACAGAGTCAAGAGGAGACTGAGTCAGAATCATTGGGCACACAGAGTCAAGAGGAGACTGAGACAGTCATTACAGACAGAGAGTCAAGAGGAGACTGAGATACAGTCATTACCAACAGAGTCAAGAGGAGACTGAGATACAGTCATTACCAACAGAGTCAAGAGGAGACTGAGACACAGTCATTATCAACGCAGGGTCAAGAGGAGACTGAGACACAGTCATTAAAGACAGAGAGTCAGGAGGAGAATGAGACAGTCATTGCAGACAGGAAGTCAAGAGGAGACTGAGATACAGTCATTACCAACAGAGTCAAGAGGAGACTGAGACACACACATTACTGACAGAGTCAAGATGAGACTGCGCCAGTCATTACAGAGTCATGAGGAGACTGAGACAGTCATTACTGACAGAGTCAAGAGGAGACTGAGTCACAGTCATTACCGACACAGAGTCAAGATGAGACTGAGATACAGTCATTACCAACAGAGTCAACAGGAGACTGAAACACAGTCATTACTGACAGCCAAGAGGAGACTGAGACACAGTCATTACCAACACAAAGTCAAGAGGAGACTGAGACAGGCATTACTGACACAGTCAAGAGGATACTGCGGAAGTCATTACAGACAGAGAGTCAAGAGAAGACTGAGATACACTCATTACCAACAGACACTAGAGGAGACTGAGACACAGTCATTACTGACAGAATCAAGAGGAGACTGAGACAGTCATTACAGAGTCATGAGGAGACTGAGACAGTCATTACTGACAGAGTCAAGAGGAGACTGAGACACAGTCATTACTGACAGAGTCAAGAGGAGACTCAGACAGTCATTACAGAGAGTCAAGAGGAGAGTGAGATACAGTCAATACCAACACAGAGGCAAGAGGAGACTGAGACGCAGTCATTACAGACACAGAGTCAAGAGGAGACTGAGACAGTCATTACCGACAGAGTCAAGACGAGACTGAAGTACAGTCATTACTGACAGAGTCAAGAGGAGACTGAGACAGTCATTACAGTCAGAGTAAAGAGGAGACTGAGTCACAGTCATTACCAACACAGTCAAGAGGAGACTGAGGCGCAGTCATTATAGACAGAGAGTCAAGAGGAGACTGAGATACAGTCATTACCAGCACAGAATCAAGTGGAGACTGAGATACAGTCATTACCAACATAGTCAAGAGGAGACTGCGACAGTCATTACTGACACAGAGTGAAGAAGATACTGAGACAGTCATCACAGACAGAGCGTCAAGAGGAGACTGAGATACAGTCATTACCACCACAGAGTCAAAAGGAGACTAATATACAGTTATTACCAACAGAGTCAAGAGGAGACTGAGACAGTCATTACTGACACAGAGTGAAGAGGAGACTGAGTCACAGTCACTACCGACACAGAGTCAAGAGGAGTCTGAGATACAGTCATTACCAACAGAGTCAAGAGGAGAGTGAAACACAGTCATTACCCACAGAGACAAGAGGAGACTGAAACACAGTCATTACTGACAGTCAGGAGGAGACTGAGATGCAGTCATTACCAACAGAGTCATGAGGAGACTGAGACAGACATTACTGACAGAGTCAAGAGGAGAATGTGTCACAGTCATTACCGACACAGAGTCAAGAGGAGAGTGTGATACAGTCATTACAACAGAGTCAAAAGGAGACTGAAACACAGTCATTACTGACAGTCAAGAGGAGACTGAGATACAGTCATTATCAACACAGAGTCAAGAGGAGACTGAGTCACAGTCATTACCCACACAGAGTCAAGAGGAGATTGAGACAGTCATTACAGACAGAGAGTCAAGAGGAGACTGAGATACAGTTGTTACCAACAGAGTCAAGAGGAGACTGAGACACATTCAGTACAGACAGTGAGTCAAGAGGAGACTGAGACAGTCTTACAGACAGAGAGTCAAGTGCAGACTGAGATACAGTCATTACCAATAGAGTCAAAAGGAGACTGAGACACAGTCATTACTGACAGAGTGAAGAGGAGACTGAGACAGTCATTACCCACACAGAGTCAAGAGGAGAATGAGACACAGTCATTACCAACACAGAGTCAAGAGGAGACTGAGACACAGTCATTACTGCCACAGAGTCAAGAGGAGACTGAGACAGTCATTACTGACAGAGTCAAGAGGAAACTGAGACAGTGATTACAGACAGAGCGTCAAGAGGAGACTGAGATACAGTCATTACCAACACAGAGTCAAGAGGAGACTGAGACACAGTCATTACAGGCAATGAGTCAAGAGGAGACTGAGAGAGTCATTACAGAGATTCAAGAGGAGACTGAGATACAGTCATTACCCACAGAGTCAAGAGGAGACTGAGACACAGTCATTACAACCAGAGAGTCAAGAGGAGACTGAGACAGTTGTTACAGAGAGTCAAGAGGAGGCTGAGATATTGTCATTACCAACAGAGTCAAGAGGAGACTGAGACAGTTATTATAGACAGAGAGTCAAGAGGAGACTGAGATACAGTCATTACCAAAACAGAGTCAAGAGGGGACTGAGATACAGTCATTACCAACAGAGTCAAGAGGAGACTGAGACAGTCATTACTGACACAGAGTCAAGAGGAGACTGAGACAGTCATTACAGACAGAGTCAAGAGGAGACTGAGACCAAGTCATTACAAACAGAGAGTCAAGAGGAGACTGAGACAGTTGTTACAGAGAGTCAAGAGGAGACTGAGATATTGTCATTACCAACAGAGTCAAGAGGAGACTGAGATACAGTCATTACCAACAGAGTAAAGAGGAGACTTGGACAGTCATTACTGACACAGAGTCAAGAGGAGACTGAGACAGTCATTACAGACAGAGTCAAGAGGAGACTGAGACAGTCATTACTGACAGAGTCAAGAGGAGACTGAGACAGTCATTACCGACAGAGTCAGCAGGAGACTGAGTCACAGTCATTTCTGACAGTCAAGAGGAGACTGAAACAGTCATTAGAGACAGAGAGTCAAGAGGAGACTGAGTCACAGTCATTACCAACAGAGTCAAGAGGAAGCTGAAACACAGTCATTACTGACATAGTCAAGAGGAGACTGAGACAGTCATTACCTACACAGAGTCAAGAGGAGACTGAGACACAGCCATTACCAACACAGAGTCAAGAGGAGACTGAGACACAGTCATTACCGACACAGAGTCAAGAGGAGACTGAGACAGTCATTACCCACACAGAGTCAAGAGCAGACTGAGTCACAGTCATTGCCCACACAGAGTCAAGAGGAGACTGAGACAGTCATTAGAGACAGAGAGTCAAGAGGAGACTGAGATACAGTCATTACCAACACAGAGTCAAATGCAGTCTGAGATACAGTCATTACCAACATAGTCAAGTGGAGACTGAGACAGTCATTACTGACACAGAGTCAAGAGGAGACTGAGACAGTGATTACAGACAGAGTCAAGAGGAGACTGAGACTGTCATTACTAACAGAGTCAAGAGAAAACTGAGTCACAGTCATTACTGACAGAGTCAAGAGGAGACTGAGACAGTCATTACCGACAGAGTCAAGAGTAAACTGAGATGGTCATTACAGACAGAGAGTCAAGAGGAGACTGAGACAGTCATTACCGACAGACTCAAGAGGAGACTGTGTCACAGTCATTACCGACACAGAGTCAAGAGGAGACTGTGATACAGTCATTACAACAGAGTCAACGGGAGACTGAAACACAGTCATTACTGACAGTCAAGAGGAGACTGAGATACAGTTATTATCAACACAGAGTCAAGAGGAGACTGAGTCAGAATCATTGGGCACACAGAGTCAAGAGGAGACTGAGACAGTCATTACAGACAGAGAGTCAAGAGGAGACTGAGATACAGTCATTACCAACAGAGTCAAGAGGAGACTGAGATACAGTCATTACCAACAGAGTCAAGAGGAGACTGAGACACAGTCATTATCAACGCAGGGTCAAGAGGAGACTGAGACACAGTCATTAAAGACAGAGAGTCAGGAGGAGAATGAGACAGTCATTGCAGACAGGAAGTCAAGAGGAGACTGAGATACAGTCATTACCAACAGAGTCAAGAGGAGACTGAGACACACACATTACTGACAGAGTCAAGATGAGACTGCGCCAGTCATTACAGAGTCATGAGGAGACTGAGACAGTCATTACTGACAGAGTCAAGAGGAGACTGAGTCACAGTCATTACCGACACAGAGTCAAGATGAGACTGAGATACAGTCATTACCAACAGAGTCAACAGGAGACTGAAACACAGTCATTACTGACAGCCAAGAGGAGACTGAGACACAGTCATTACCAACACAGAGTCAAGAGGAGACTGAGACAGGCATTACTGACACAGTCAAGAGGATACTGCGGAAGTCATTACAGACAGAGAGTCAAGAGAAGACTGAGATACACTCATTACCAACAGACACTAGAGGAGACTGAGACACAGTCATTACTGACAGAATCAAGAGGAGACTGAGACAGTCATTACAGAGTCATGAGGAGACTGAGACAGTCATTACTGACAGAGTCAAGAGGAGACTGAGTCACAGTCATTACCGACACAGCGTCAAGAGGAGACTGAGATACAGTCATTACCAACAGATACAAGAGGAGACCGAAACACAGTCATTACTGACCGTCAAGAGGAGACTGAGATACAGTCATTACTGACTGAGTCAAGAGGAGATTGAGACAGTCATTACAGAGAGTCAAGAGGAGACTGAGATACAGTCATTACCAACACAGCGTCAAGAGGAGACTGAGATACAGTCATTACCAACAGAGTAAAGAGGAGACTGAGACAGTCATTACTGACACAGAGTCAAGAGGAGACTGAGACAGTCATTACAGACAGAGTCAAGAGAAGACTGAGACAGTCATTACTGACAGAGTCAAGAGGAGACTGGGACAGTCATTACCGACAGATTAATGAGGAGACTGAGTCACAGTCATTTCTGACAGAGTCAAGAGGAGACTGAAACAGTCATTAGAGACAGAGAGTCAAGAGGAGACTGAGTCACAGTCATTACCAACAGAGTCAACAGGAAACTGAGACACAGTCATTACTGACAGAGTCAAGAGGAGACTGAGACAGTCATTACCCACACAGAGTCAAGAGGAGACTGAGACACAGCCACTAACAACACAGAGTCAAGAGGAGACTGAGACACAGTCATTACCAACACAGAGTCTAGAGGAGACTGAGAGACAGTCATTACTGCCACAGAGTCAAGAGGAGACTGAGACAGTCATTACTGACAGAGTCAAGAGGATACTGAGAAAGTCATTACAGACAGAGAGTCAAGAGGAGACTGAGATACAGTCATTACCAACAGATTCAAGAGGAGACTGAGACAGTCATTACTGACACAGAGTCACGAGGGGACTGAGACAGTCATTAGAGACAGAGTCAAGAGGAGACTGAGTCACAGTCATTACCAACAGAGTCAAGACGAAACTGAGACACAGTCATTACTGCCACACAGTCAAGAGGAGACTGAGACAGTCATTACCCACACAGAGTCAAGAGGAGACTGAGATACAGTCATTACCGACACAGTGTCAAGAGGAGACTGAGACAGTCAATACCGACACAGAGTCAAGAGGAGACTGAGACACAGTCATTACCAACACGGAGTCAAGAGGAGACTGAGACAGTCATTACCGACACAGATTCAAGAGGAGACTGAGACACAGTCATTACCAACACGGATTCAAGAGGAGACTGAGACAGTCATTACAGACACAGAGTCAAGGAGAGACTGAGACAGTCATTACCGACAGAGTCAAGAGGAGACTGAGACAGTCATTACTGACAGAGTCAAGAGGAGACTGAGACAGTCATTACTGACAGAGTCAAGAGGAGACTGAGACAGTCATTACCAACAGATTCAAGAGGAGGCTGAGACAGCCATTACAGACAGAGAGTCAAGAGGAGACTGAGATACAGTCATTACCAACAGAGTCAAGAGAAGACTGAAACAGTCATTAGTGACAGTTAAGAGGAGACTGAGATACAGTCATTACCAACAGAGTCAAGAGGAGACTGAGACACACACATTACTGACAGAGTCAAGATGAGACTGCGCCAGTCATTACAGAGTCATGAGGAGACTGAGACAGTCATTACTGACAGAGTCAAGAGGAGACTGAGTCACAGTCATTACCGACACAGAGTCAAGATGAGACTGAGATACAGTCATTACCAACAGAGTCAACAGGAGACTGAAACACAGTCATTACTGACAGCCAAGAGGAGACTGAGACACAGTCATTACCAACACAGAGTCAAGAGGAGACTGAGACAGGCATTACTGACACAGTCAAGAGGATACTGCGGAAGTCATTACAGACAGAGAGTCAAGAGAAGACTGAGATACACTCATTACCAACAGACACTAGAGGAGACTGAGACACAGTCATTACTGACAGAATCAAGAGGAGACTGAGACAGTCATTACAGAGTCATGAGGAGACTGAGACAGTCATTACTGACAGAGTCAAGAGGAGACTGAGTCACAGTCATTACCGACACAGCGTCAAGAGGAGACTGAGATACAGTCATTACCAACAGATACAAGAGGAGACCGAAACACAGTCATTACTGACCGTCAAGAGGAGACTGAGATACAGTCATTACTGACTGAGTCAAGAGGAGATTGAGACAGTCATTACAGAGAGTCAAGAGGAGACTGAGATACAGTCATTACCAACACAGCGTCAAGAGGAGACTGAGATACAGTCATTACCAACAGAGTAAAGAGGAGACTGAGACAGTCATTACTGACACAGAGTCAAGAGGAGACTGAGACAGTCATTACAGACAGAGTCAAGAGAAGACTGAGACAGTCATTACTGACAGAGTCAAGAGGAGACTGGGACAGTCATTACCGACAGATTAATGAGGAGACTGAGTCACAGTCATTTCTGACAGAGTCAAGAGGAGACTGAAACAGTCATTAGAGACAGAGAGTCAAGAGGAGACTGAGTCACAGTCATTACCAACAGAGTCAACAGGAAACTGAGACACAGTCATTACTGACAGAGTCAAGAGGAGACTGAGACAGTCATTACCCACACAGAGTCAAGAGGAGACTGAGACACAGCCACTAACAACACAGAGTCAAGAGGAGACTGAGACACAGTCATTACCAACACAGAGTCTAGAGGAGACTGAGAGACAGTCATTACTGCCACAGAGTCAAGAGGAGACTGAGACAGTCATTACTGACAGAGTCAAGAGGATACTGAGAAAGTCATTACAGACAGAGAGTCAAGAGGAGACTGAGATACAGTCATTACCAACAGATTCAAGAGGAGACTGAAACACAGTCATTACTGACCGTCAAGAGGAGACTGAGATACAGTCATTACTGACTGAGTCAAGAGGAGACTGAGACAGTCATTACAGAGAGTCAAGAGGAGACTGAGATACAGTCATTACCAACACAGAGTCAAGAGGAGACTGAGATACAGTCATTACCAACAGAGTAAAGAGGAGACTGAGACAGTCATTACTGACACAGAGTCAAGAGGGGACTGAGACAGTCATTAGAGACAGAGTCAAGAGGAGACTGAGTCACAGTCATTACCAACAGAGTCAAGAGGAAACTGAGACACAGTCATTACTGCCACACAGTCAAGAGGAGACTGAGACAGTCATTACCCACACAGAGTCAAGAGGAGACTGAGATACAGTCATTACCGACACAGTGTCAAGAGGAGACTGAGACAGTCAATACCGACACAGAGTCAAGAGGAGACTGAGACACAGTCATTACCAACACGGAGTCAAGAGGAGACTGAGACAGTCATTACCGACACAGAGTCAAGAGGAGACTGAGACACAGTCATTACCAACACGGATTCAAGAGGAGACTGAGACAGTCATTACAGACACAGAGTCAAGGAGAGACTGAGACAGTCATTACCGACAGAGTCAAGATGAGACTGAGATACAGTCATTACCAACAGAGTCAACAGGAGACTGAAACACAGTCATTACTGACAGCCAAGAGGAGACTGAGACACAGTCATTACCAACACAGAGTCAAGAGGAGACTGAGACAGGCATTACTGACACAGTCAAGAGGATACTGCGGAAGTCATTACAGACAGAGAGTCAAGAGAAGACTGAGATACACTCATTACCAACAGACACTAGAGGAGACTGAGACACAGTCATTACTGACAGAATCAAGAGGAGACTGAGACAGTCATTACAGAGTCATGAGGAGACTGAGACAGTCATTACTGACAGAGTCAAGAGGAGACTGAGTCACAGTCATTACCGACACAGCGTCAAGAGGAGACTGAGATACAGTCATTACCAACAGATACAAGAGGAGACCGAAACACAGTCATTACTGACCGTCAAGAGGAGACTGAGATACAGTCATTACTGACTGAGTCAAGAGGAGATTGAGACAGTCATTACAGAGAGTCAAGAGGAGACTGAGATACAGTCATTACCAACACAGCGTCAAGAGGAGACTGAGATACAGTCATTACCAACAGAGTAAAGAGGAGACTGAGACAGTCATTACTGACACAGAGTCAAGAGGAGACTGAGACAGTCATTACAGACAGAGTCAAGAGAAGACTGAGACAGTCATTACTGACAGAGTCAAGAGGAGACTGGGACAGTCATTACCGACAGATTAATGAGGAGACTGAGTCACAGTCATTTCTGACAGAGTCAAGAGGAGACTGAAACAGTCATTAGAGACAGAGAGTCAAGAGGAGACTGAGTCACAGTCATTACCAACAGAGTCAACAGGAAACTGAGACACAGTCATTACTGACAGAGTCAAGAGGAGACTGAGACAGTCATTACCCACACAGAGTCAAGAGGAGACTGAGACACAGCCACTAACAACACAGAGTCAAGAGGAGACTGAGACACAGTCATTACCAACACAGAGTCTAGAGGAGACTGAGAGACAGTCATTACTGCCACAGAGTCAAGAGGAGACTGAGACAGTCATTACTGACAGAGTCAAGAGGATACTGAGAAAGTCATTACAGACAGAGAGTCAAGAGGAGACTGAGATACAGTCATTACCAACAGATTCAAGAGGAGACTGAAACACAGTCATTACTGACCGTCAAGAGGAGACTGAGATACAGTCATTACTGACTGAGTCAAGAGGAGACTGAGACAGTCATTACAGAGAGTCAAGAGGAGACTGAGATACAGTCATTACCAACACAGAGTCAAGAGGAGACTGAGATACAGTCATTACCAACAGAGTAAAGAGGAGACTGAGACAGTCATTACTGACACAGAGTCAAGAGGGGACTGAGACAGTCATTAGAGACAGAGTCAAGAGGAGACTGAGTCACAGTCATTACCAACAGAGTCAAGAGGAAACTGAGACACAGTCATTACTGCCACACAGTCAAGAGGAGACTGAGACAGTCATTACCCACACAGAGTCAAGAGGAGACTGAGATACAGTCATTACCGACACAGTGTCAAGAGGAGACTGAGACAGTCAATACCGACACAGAGTCAAGAGGAGACTGAGACACAGTCATTACCAACACGGAGTCAAGAGGAGACTGAGACAGTCATTACCGACACAGAGTCAAGAGGAGACTGAGACACAGTCATTACCAACACGGATTCAAGAGGAGACTGAGACAGTCATTACAGACACAGAGTCAAGGAGAGACTGAGACAGTCATTACCGACAGAGTCAAGAGGAGACTGAGACAGTCATTACTGACAGAGTCAAGAGGAGACTGAGACAGTCATTACTGACAGAGTCAAGAGGAGACTGAGACAGTCATTACCGACAGATTCAAGAGGAGGCTGAGACAGCCATTACAGACAGAGAGTCAAGAGGAGACTGAGATACAGTCATTACCAACAGAGTCAAGAGAAGACTGAAACAGTCATTAGTGACAGTTAAGAGGAGACTGAGATACAGTCATTATCAACACAGAGTCAAGAGGAGACTGAGACACACACATTACTGACAGAGTCAAGATGAGACTGCGCCAGTCATTACAGAGTCATGAGGAGACTGAGACAGTCATTACAGACAGAGAGTCAGGAGGAGAATGAGACAGTCATTGCAGACAGGAAGTCAACAGGAGACTGAGATACAGTCATTACCAACAGAGTCAAGAGGAGACTGAGACACACACATTACTGACAGAGTCAAGATGAGACTGCGCCAGTCATTACAGAGTCATGAGGAGACTGAGACAGTCATTACTGACAGAGTCAAGAGGAGACTGAGACAGTCATTAGTGACAGAGTCAAGTGGAGACTGAGTCACAGTTATTACCAACAGAGTCAACAGGAGACTGATACACAGTCATTACTGACAGCCAAGAGGAGACTGAGACACAGTCATTACTGACAGAGTCAAGAGAAGACTGAAACATTCATTACTGACAGCCAAGAGGAGACTGAGTCACAGTCATTACCAACAGAGTCAAGAGGAGACTGAGACACACACATTACTGACAGAGTCAAGATGGGACTGCGCCAGTCATTACAGAGTCATGAGGAGACTGAGACAGTCATTACTGACAGAGTCAAGTGGAGACTGAGTCACAGTTATTACCAACAGAGTCAACAGGAGACTGATACACAGTCATTACTGACAGCCAAGAGGAGACTGAGACACAGTCATTACCAACACAGAGTCTAGAGGAGACTGAGACACAGTCATTACTGCCACAGAGTCAAGAGGAGACTGAGACAGGCATTACTGACAGAGTCAAGAGGATATTGAGAAAGTCATTACAGACAGAGAGTCAAGAGGAGACTGAGATACACTCATTACCAACAAACTCAAGAGGAGACTGAGACGCACTCATTACTGACAGAATCAAGAGGAGACTGAGACAGTCATTACAGAGTCATGAGGAGACTGAGACAGTCATTACTGACAGAGTCAAGAGGAGACTGAGTCACAGTCATTACCGACACAGAGTCAAGAGGAGACTGAGATACAGTCATTACCAACAGATACAAGAGGAGACTGAAACACAGTCATTACTGACCGTCAAGAGGAGTCTGAGATACAGTCATTACTGACTGAGTCAAGAGGAAACTGAGACAGTCATTACAGAGAGTCAAGAGGAGACTGAGATACAGTCATTACCAACACAGAGTCAAGAGGAGACTGAGATACAGTCATTACCAACAGAGTAAAGAGGAGACTGAGACAGTCATTACCCACACAGAGTCAAGAGGAGACTGAGATACAGTCATTACCGACACAGAGTCAAGAGGAGACTGAGACAGTCAATACCGACACAGAGTCAAGAGGAGACTGAGACGCAGTCATTACAGACACAGAGTCAAGAGGAGACTGAGACAGTCATTGCCGACAGAGTCAAGATGAGACTGAAGTACAGTCATTACTGACAGAGTCAAGAGGAGACTGAGACAGTCATTAGAGTCAGAGTAAAGAGGAGACTGAGTCACAGTCATTACCAACACAGTCAAGAGGAGACTGAGGCGCAGTCATTATAGACAGAGAGTCAAGAGGAGACTGAGATAGTCATTACCAGCACAGAATCAAGTGGAGACTGAGATACAGTCATTACCAACATAGTCAAGAGGAGACTGCGACAGTCTTTACTGACACAGAGTGAAGAAGAGACTGAGACAGTCATCACAGACAGAGCGTCAAGAGGAGACTGAGATACAGTCATTACCACCACAGAGTCAAAAGGAGACTAATATACAGTTATTACCAACAGAGTCAAGAGGAGACTGAGACAGTCATTACTGACACAGAGTGAAGAGGAGACTGAGTCACAGTCACTACCGACACAGAGTCAAGAGGAGTCTGAGATACAGTCATTACCAACAGAGTCAAGAGGAGAGTGAAACACAGTCATTACCCACAGAGACAAGAGGAGACTGAAACACAGTCATTACTGACAGTCAGTAGGAGACTGAGATGCAGTCATTACCAACAGAGTCATGAGGAGACTGAGACAGACATTACTGACAGAGTCAAGAGGAGAATGTGTCACAGTCATTACCGACACAGAGTCAAGAGGAGAGTGTGATACAGTCATTACAACAGAGTCAAAAGGAGACTGAAACACAGTCATTACTGACAGTCAAGAGGAGACTGAGATACAGTCATTACCTACACAGAGTCAAGAGGAGATTGAGACAGTCATTACAGACAGAGAGTCAAGAGGAGACTGAGATACAGTTGTTACCAACAGAGTCAAGAGGAGACTGAGACACATTCAGTACAGACAGTGAGTCAAGAGGAGACTGAGACAGTCTTACAGACAGAGAGTCAAGTGCAGACTGAGATACAGTCATTACCAATAGAGTCAAAAGGAGACTGAGACACAGTCATTACTGACAGAGTGAAGAGGAGACTGAGACAGTCATTACCCACACAGAGTCAAGAGGAGAATGAGACACAGTCATTACCAACACAGAGTCAAGAGGAGACTGAGACACAGTCATTACTGCCACAGAGTCAAGAGGAGACTGAGACAGTCATTACTGACAGAGTCAAGAGGAAACTTAGACAGTGATTACAGACAGAGCGTCAAGAGGAGACTGAGATACAGTCATTACCAACACAGAGTCAAGAGGAGACTGACACAGTCACTACAGGCAATGAGTCAAGAGGAGACTGAGAGAGTCATTACAGAGATTCAAGAGGAGACTGAGATACAGTCATTACCCACAGAGTCAAGAGGAGACTGAGACACAGTCATTACAACCAGAGAGTCAAGAGGAGACTGAGACAGTTGTTACAGAGAGTCAAGAGGAGACTGAGATATTGTCATTACCAACAGAGTCAAGAGGAGACTGAGACAGTTATTATAGACAGAGAGTCAAGAGGAGACTGAGATACAGTCATTACCAAAACAGAGTCAAGAGGGGACTGAGATACAGTCATTACCAACAGAGTCAAGAGGAGACTGAGACAGTCATTACTGACACAGAGTCAAGAGGAGACTGAGACAGTCATTACAGACAGAGTCAAGAGGAGACTGAGACCAAGTCATTACAAACAGAGAGTCAAGAGGAGACTGAGACAGTTGTTACAGAGAGTCAAGAGGAGACTGAGATATTGTCATTACCAACAGAGTCAAGAGGAGACTGAGATACAGTCATTACCAACAGAGTAAAGAGGAGACTTGGACAGTCATTACTGACACAGAGTCAAGAGGAGACTGAGACAGTGATTACAGACAGAGTCAAGAGGAGACTGAGACAGTCATTACTAACAGAGTCAAGAGTAGACTGAGATGGTCATTACAGACAGAGAGTCAAGAGGAGACTGAGATATAGTCATTACCAACAGAGTCAAGAGAAGACTGAAACAGTCATTAGTGACAGTTAAGAGGAGACTGAGATACAGTCATTATCAACACAGAGTCAAGAGGAGACTGAGATACAGTCATTACCAACAGAGTCAACAGGAGACTGAGACACAGTCATTATCAACGCAGGGTCAAGAGGAGACTGAGACACAGTCATTAAAGACAGAGAGTCAGGAGGAGAATGAGACAGTCATTGCAGACAGGAAGTCAAGAGGAGACTGAGATACAGTCATTACCAACAGAGTCAAGAGGAGACTGAGACACACACATTACTGACAGAGTCAAGATGAGACTGCGCCAGTCATTACAGAGTCATGAGGAGACTGAGACAGTCATTACTGACAGAGTCAAGAGGAGACTGAGTCACAGTCATTACCGACACAGAGTCAAGATGAGACTGAGATACAGTCATTACCAACAGAGTCAACAGGAGACTGAAACACAGTCATTACTGACAGCCAAGAGGAGACTGAGACACAGTCATTACCAACACAGAGTCAAGAGGAGACTGAGACAGGCATTACTGACACAGTCAAGAGGATACTGAGAAAGTCATTACAGACAGAGAGTCAAGAGAAGACTGAGATACACTCATTACCAACAGACACTAGAGGAGACTGAGACACAGTCATTACTGACAGAATCAAGAGGAGACTGAGACAGTCATTACAGAGTCATGAGGAGACTGAGACAGTCATTACTGACAGAGTCAAGAGGAGACTGAGTCACAGTCATTACCGACACAGCGTCAAGAGGAGACTGAGATACAGTCATTACCAACAGATACAAGAGGAGACTGAAACACAGTCATTACTGACCGTCAAGAGGAGACTGAGATACAGTCATTACTGACTGAGTCAAGAGGAGATTGAGACAGTCATTACAGAGAGTCAAGAGGAGACTGAGATACAGTCATTATCAACACAGCGTCAAGAGGAGACTGAGATACAGTCATTACCAACAGAGTAAAGAGGAGACTGAGACAGTCATTACTGACACAGAGTCAAGAGGAGACTGAGACAGTCATTACAGACAGAGTCAAGAGAAGACTGAGACAGTCATTACTGACAGAGTCAAGAGGAGACTGGGACAGTCATTACCGACAGATTCATGAGGAGACTGAGTCACAGTCATTTCTGACAGAGTCAAGAGGAGACTGAAACAGTCATTAGAGACAGAGAGTCAAGAGGAGACTGAGTCACAGTCATTAGAGACAGAGAGTCAAGAGGAGACTGAGTCACAGTCATTACCAACAGAGTCAAGAGGAAACTGAGACACAGTCATTACTGCCACACAGTCAAGAGGAGACTGAGACAGTCATTACCCACACAGAGTCAAGAGGAGACTGAGATACAGTCATTACCGACACAGAGTCAAGAGGAGACTGAGACAGTCAATACCGACACAGAGTCAAGAGGAGACTGAGACACAGTCATTACCAACACGGAGTCAAGAGGAGACTGAGACAGTCATTACCGACACAGAGTCAAGAGGAGACTGAGACACAGTCATTACCAACACGGATTCAAGAGGAGACTGAGACAGTCATTACAGACACAGAGTCAAGGGGAGACTGAGACAGTCATTACCGACAGAGTCAAGAGGAGACTGAGACAGTCATTACTGACAGAGTCAAGAGGAGACTGAGACAGTCATTACTGACAGAGTCAAGAGGAGACTGAGACAGTCATTACCGACAGATTCAAGAGGAGGCTGAGACAGCCATTACAGACAGAGAGTCAAGAGGAGACTGAGATACAGTCATTACCAACAGAGTCAAGAGAAGACTGAAACAGTCATTAGTGACAGTTAAGAGGAGACTGAGATACAGTCATTATCAACACAGAGTCAAGAGGAGACTGAGACACACACATTACTGACAGAGTCAAGATGAGACTGTGCCAGTCATTACAGAGTCATGAGGAGACTGAGACAGTCATTACAGACAGAGAGTCAGGAGGAGAATGAGACAGTCATTGCAGACAGGAAGTCAACAGGAGACTGAGATACAGTCATTACCAACAGAGTCAAGAGGAGACTGAGACACACACATTACTGACAGAGTCAAGATGAGACTGCGCCAGTCATTACAGAGTCATGAGGAGACTGAGACAGTCATTACTGACAGAGTCAAGAGGAGACTGAGACAGTCATTAGTGACAGAGTCAAGTGGAGACTGAGTCACAGTTATTACCAACAGAGTCAACAGGAGACTGATACACAGTCATTACTGACAGCCAAGAGGAGACTGAGACACAGTCATTACTGACAGAGTCAAGAGAAGACTGAAACAGTCATTACTGACAGCCAAGAGGAGACTGAGTCACAGTCATTACCAACAGAGTCAAGAGGAGACTGAGACACACACATTACTGACAGAGTCAAGATGGGACTGCGCCAGTCATTACAGAGTCATGAGGAGACTGAGACAGTCATTACTGACAGAGTCAAGTGGAGACTGAGTCACAGTTATTACCAACAGAGTCAACAGGAGACTGATACACAGTCATTACTGACAGCCAAGAGGAGACTGAGACACAGTCATTACCAACACAGAGTCTAGAGGAGACTGAGACACAGTCATTACTGCCACAGAGTCAAGAGGAGACTGAGACAGGCATTACTGACAGAGTCAAGAGGATATTGAGAAAGTCATTACAGACAGAGAGTCAAGAGGAGACTGAGATACACTCATTACCAACAAACTCAAGAGGAGACTGAGACGCACTCATTACTGACAGAATCAAGAGGAGACTGAGACAGTCATTACAGAGTCATGAGGAGACTGAGACAGTCATTACTGACAGAGTCAAGAGGAGACTGAGTCACAGTCATTACCGACACAGAGTCAAGAGGAGACTGAGATACAGTCATTACCAACAGATACAAGAGGAGACTGAAACACAGTCATTACTGACCGTCAAGAGGAGTCTGAGATACAGTCATTACTGACTGAGTCAAGAGGAAACTGAGACAGTCATTACAGAGAGTCAAGAGGAGACTGAGATACAGTCATTACCAACACAGAGTCAAGAGGAGACTGAGATACAGTCATTACCAACAGAGTAAAGAGGAGACTGAGACAGTCATTACCCACACAGAGTCAAGAGGAGACTGAGATACAGTCATTACCGACACAGAGTCAAGAGGAGACTGAGACAGTCAATACCGACACAGAGTCAAGAGGAGACTGAGACGCAGTCATTACAGACACAGAGTCAAGAGGAGACTGAGACAGTCATTGCCGACAGAGTCAAGATGAGACTGAAGTACAGTCATTACTGACAGAGTCAAGAGGAGACTGAGACAGTCATTAGAGTCAGAGTAAAGAGGAGACTGAGTCACAGTCATTACCAACACAGTCAAGAGGAGACTGAGGCGCAGTCATTATAGACAGAGAGTCAAGAGGAGACTGAGATAGTCATTACCAGCACAGAATCAAGTGGAGACTGAGATACAGTCATTACCAACATAGTCAAGAGGAGACTGCGACAGTCTTTACTGACACAGAGTGAAGAAGAGACTGAGACAGTCATCACAGACAGAGCGTCAAGAGGAGACTGAGATACAGTCATTACCACCACAGAGTCAAAAGGAGACTAATATACAGTTATTACCAACAGAGTCAAGAGGAGACTGAGACAGTCATTACTGACACAGAGTGAAGAGGAGACTGAGTCACAGTCACTACCGACACAGAGTCAAGAGGAGTCTGAGATACAGTCATTACCAACAGAGTCAAGAGGAGAGTGAAACACAGTCATTACCCACAGAGACAAGAGGAGACTGAAACACAGTCATTACTGACAGTCAGTAGGAGACTGAGATGCAGTCATTACCAACAGAGTCATGAGGAGACTGAGACAGACATTACTGACAGAGTCAAGAGGAGAATGTGTCACAGTCATTACCGACACAGAGTCAAGAGGAGAGTGTGATACAGTCATTACAACAGAGTCAAAAGGAGACTGAAACACAGTCATTACTGACAGTCAAGAGGAGACTGAGATACAGTCATTATCAACACAGAGTCAAGAGGAGACTGAGTCACAGTCATTACCTACACAGAGTCAAGAGGAGATTGAGACAGTCATTACAGACAGAGAGTCAAGAGGAGACTGAGATACAGTTGTTACCAACAGAGTCAAGAGGAGACTGAGACACATTCAGTACAGACAGTGAGTCAAGAGGAGACTGAGACAGTCTTACAGACAGAGAGTCAAGTGCAGACTGAGATACACTCATTACCAACAGACACTAGAGGAGACTGAGACACAGTCATTACTGACAGAATCAAGAGGAGACTGAGACAGTCATTACAGAGTCATGAGGAGACTGAGACAGTCATTACTGACAGAGTCAAGAGGAGACTGAGTCACAGTCATTACCGACACAGCGTCAAGAGGAGACTGAGATACAGTCATTACCAACAGATACAAGAGGAGACTGAAACACAGTCATTACTGACCGTCAAGAGGAGACTGAGATACAGTCATTACTGACTGAGTCAAGAGGAGATTGAGACAGTCATTACAGAGAGTCAAGAGGAGACTGAGATACAGTCATTATCAACACAGCGTCAAGAGGAGACTGAGATACAGTCATTACCAACAGAGTAAAGAGGAGACTGAGACAGTCATTACTGACACAGAGTCAAGAGGAGACTGAGACAGTCATTACAGACAGAGTCAAGAGAAGACTGAGACAGTCATTACTGACAGAGTCAAGAGGAGACTGGGACAGTCATTACCGACAGATTCATGAGGAGACTGAGTCACAGTCATTTCTGACAGAGTCAAGAGGAGACTGAAACAGTCATTAGAGACAGAGTCAAGAGGAGACTGAGTCACAGTCATTAGAGACAGAGAGTCAAGAGGAGACTGAGTCACAGTCATTACCAACAGAGTCAAGAGGAAACAGAAACACAGTCATTACTGACATAGTCAAGAGGAGACTGAGACAGTCATTACCCACACAGAGTCAAGGGGAGACTGAGAGACAGCCATTACCAACACAAAGTCAAGAGGAGACTGAGACACAGTCATTACCGACACAGAGGCAAGAGGAGACTGAGACAGTCATTACCCACACAGAGTCAAGAGCAGACTGAGTCACAGTCATTGCCCACACAGAGTCAAGAGGAGACTGAGACAGTCATTAGAGACAGAGAGTCAAGAGGAGACTGAGATGCAGTCATTACCAACACAGAGCCAAACGGAGTCTGAGATACAGTCATTACCTACATAGTCAAGAGGAGTCTGAGACAGTGATTACAGACAGAGTCAAGAGGAGACTGAGACAGTCATTACTAACAGAGTCAAGAGAAAACTGAGTCACAGTCATTACTGACAGAGTCAAGAGGAGACTGAGACACAGTCATTACCGACACGGAGTCAAGAGTAGACTGAGATAGTCATTACAGACACAGAGTCAAGAGGAGACTGAGATACATTCATGACCAACAGATTCAAGAGAAGACTGAAACACAGTCATTACTGACAGTCAAGAGGAGATTGAGATACAGTCATTATCAACACAGCGTCAAGAGGAAACTGAGTCACACTCATTGCCCACACAGAGTCAGGAGGAGACTGAGATAGTCATTACTGACAGAGTCAAGAGGAGACTGAGTCACAGTCATTACCGACACAGAGTCAAGAGGAGACTGAGACACAGTCATTACAGACAGAGAGTCAAGAGGAGACTGAGACAGTCATTACAGACAGAGTCAAGAGGAGACTGAGATACAGTCATTACCAACACGGAGTCAAGAGGAGACTGAGACGCAGTCATTACCGACACAGAGTCAAGAGGAGACTGAGACAGTCATTACAGAGAGTCAAGAGGAGACTGAGATACAGTCATTACCAACAGAGTCAAGAGGAGACTGAGACACAGTCATTACAAACAGAGAGTCAAGAGGAGACTGAGACAGTTGTTACAGAGAGTCAAGGGGAGACTGAGATATTGTCATTACCAACAGAGTCAAGAGGAGACTGAGACAGTTATTATAGACAGAGGGTCAAGAGGAGACTGAGATACAGTCATTACCAACGCAGAGTCAAGAGGAGACTGAGATACAGTCATTACCAACAGAGTAAAGAGGAGACTGAGACAGTCATTACTGACAGAGTCAAGAGGAGACTGAGTCACAGTCATTACCGACACAGAGTCAAGAGGAGACTGAGACACAGTCATTACAGACAGAGAGTCAAGAGGAGACTGAGACAGTCATTGCAGACAGGGTCAAAAGGAGACTGAGATACAGTCAATACCAACACAGAGTCAAGAGGAGACTGAGACGCAGTCATTACAGACACAGAGTCAAGAGGAGATTGAGACAGTCATTACAGACAGAGAGTCAAGAGGAGACTGAGATACAGTTGTTACCAACAGAGTCAAGAGGAGACTGAGACACATTCAGTACAGACAGTGAGTCAAGAGGAGACTGAGACAGTCTTACAGACAGAGAGTCAAGTGCAGACTGAGATACAGTCATTACCAATAGAGTCAAAAGGAGACTGAGACACAGTCATTACTGACAGAGTGAAGAGGAGACTGAGACAGTCATTACCCACACAGAGTCAAGAGGAGAATGAGACACAGTCATTACCAACACAGAGTCAAGAGGAGACTGAGACACAGTCATTACTGCCACAGAGTCAAGAGGAGACTGAGACAGTCATTACTGACAGAGTCAAGAGGAAACTGAGACAGTGATTACAGACAGAGCGTCAAGAGGAGACTGAGATACAGTCATTACCAACACAGAGTCAAGAGGAGACTGACACAGTCACTACAGGCAATGAGTCAAGAGGAGACTGAGAGAGTCATTACAGAGATTCAAGAGGAGACTGAGATACAGTCATTACCCACAGAGTCAAGAGGAGACTGAGACACAGTCATTACAACCAGAGAGTCAAGAGGAGACTGAGACAGTTGTTACAGAGAGTCAAGAGGAGACTGAGATATTGTCATTACCAACAGAGTCAAGAGGAGACTGAGACAGTTATTATAGACAGAGAGTCAAGAGGAGACTGAGATACAGTCATTACCAAAACAGAGTCAAGAGGGGACTGAGATACAGTCATTACCAACAGAGTCAAGAGGAGACTGAGACAGTCATTACTGACACAGAGTCAAGAGGAGACTGAGACAGTCATTACAGACAGAGTCAAGAGGAGACTGAGACCAAGTCATTACAAACAGAGAGTCAAGAGGAGACTGAGACAGTTGTTACAGAGAGTCAAGAGGAGACTGAGATATTGTCATTACCAACAGAGTCAAGAGGAGACTGAGATACAGTCATTACCAACAGAGTAAAGAGGAGACTTGGGACAGTCATTACTGACACAGAGTCAAGAGGAGACTGAGACAGTGATTACAGACAGAGTCAAGAGGAGACTGAGACAGTCATTACTAACAGAATCAAGAGAAAACTGAGTCACAGTCATTACTGACAGAGTCAAGAGGAGACTGAGACAGTCATTACCGACAGAGTGAAGAGTAGACTGAGACAGTCATTACCCACACAGAGTCAAGAGGAGACTGAGACAGTCATTACCGACAGAGTCAAGAGTAGACTGAGATGGTCATTACAGACACAGAGTCAAGAGGAGACTGAGACAGTCATTACCGACAGAGTCAAGATGAGACTGAAGTACAGTCATTACTGACAGAGTCAAGAGGAGACTGAGACAGTCATTAGAGTCAGAGTAAAGAGGAGACTGAGTCACAGTCATTACCAACACAGTCAAGAGGAGACTGAGGCGCAGTCATTATAGACAGAGAGTCAAGAGGAGACTGAGATAGTCATTACCAGCACAGAATCAAGTGGAGACTGAGATACAGTCATTACCAACATAGTCAAGAGGAGACTGCGACAGTCTTTACTGACACAGAGTGAAGAAGAGACTGAGACAGTCATCACAGACAGAGCGTCAAGAGGAGACTGAGATACAGTCATTACCACCACAGAGTCAAAAGGAGACTAATATACAGTTATTACCAACAGAGTCAAGAGGAGACTGAGACAGTCATTACTGACACAGAGTGAAGAGGAGACTGAGTCACAGTCACTACCGACACAGAGTCAAGAGGAGTCTGAGATACAGTCATTACCAACAGAGTCAAGAGGAGAGTGAAACACAGTCATTACCCACAGAGACAAGAGGAGACTGAAACACAGTCATTACTGACAGTCAGTAGGAGACTGAGATGCAGTCATTACCAACAGAGTCATGAGGAGACTGAGACAGACATTACTGACAGAGTCAAGAGGAGAATGTGTCACAGTCATTACCGACACAGAGTCAAGAGGAGAGTGTGATACAGTCATTACAACAGAGTCAAAAGGAGACTGAAACACAGTCATTACTGACAGTCAAGAGGAGACTGAGATACAGTCATTATCAACACAGAGTCAAGAGGAGACTGAGTCACAGTCATTACCCACACAGAGTCAAGAGGAGATTGAGACAGTCATTACAGACAGAGAGTCAAGAGGAGACTGAGGATACAGTTGTTACCAACAGAGTCAAGAGGAGACTGAGACACATTCAGTACAGACAGTGAGTCAAGAGGAGACTGAGACAGTCTTACAGACAGAGAGTCAAGTGCAGACTGAGATACAGTCATTACCAATAGAGTCAAAAGGAGACTGAGACACAGTCATTACTGACAGAGTGAAGAGGAGACTGAGACAGTCATTACCCACACAGAGTCAAGAGGAGAATGAGACACAGTCATTACAACACAGAGTCAAGAGGAGACTGAGACACAGTCATTACTGCCACAGAGTCAAGAGGAGACTGAGACAGTCATTACTGACAGAGTCAAGAGGAAACTGAGACAGTGATTACAGACAGAGCGTCAAGAGGAGACTGAGATACAGTCATTACAACACAGAGTCAAGAGGAGACTGACACAGTCACTACAGGCAATGAGTCAAGAGGAGACTGAGAGAGTCATTACAGAGATTCAAGAGGAGACTGAGATACAGTCATTACCCACAGAGTCAAGAGGAGACCTGAGACACAGTCATTACAACCAGAGAGTCAAGAGGAGACTGAGACAGTTGTTACAGAGAGTCAAGAGGAGACTGAGATATTGTCATTACCAACAGAGTCAAGAGGAGACTGAGACAGTTATTATAGACAGAGAGTCAAGAGGAGACTGAGATACAGTCATTACCAAAACAGAGTCAAGAGGGGACTGAGATACAGTCATTACCAACAGAGTCAAGAGGAGACTGAGACAGTCATTACTGACACAGAGTCAAGAGGAGACTGAGACAGTCATTACAGACAGAGTCAAGAGGAGACTGAGACCAAGTCATTACAAACAGAGAGTCAAGAGGAGACTGAGACAGTTGTTACAGAGAGTCAAGAGGAGACTGAGATATTGTCATTACCAACAGAGTCAAGAGGAGACTGAGATACAGTCATTACCAACAGAGTAAAGAGGAGACTTGGACAGTCATTACTGACACAGAGTCAAGAGGAGACTGAGACAGTGATTACAGACAGAGTCAAGAGGAGACTGAGACAGTCATTACTGACAGAGTCAAGAGAAAACTGAGTCACAGTCATTACTGACAGAGTCAAGAGGAGACTGAGACAGTCATTACCGACAGAGTCAAGAGTAGACTGAGACAGTCATTACAGACAGAGTCAAGAGGAGACTGGGACAGTCATTACCGACAGATTCATGAGGAGACTGAGTCACAGTCATTTCTGACAGAGTCAAGAGGAGACTGAAACAGTCATTAGAGACAGAGAGTCAAGAGGAGACTGAGTCACAGTCATTACAGACAGAGAGTCAAGAGGAGACTGAGATAAAGTCATTACCAACAGAGTCAACAGGAGACTGAGACACAGTCATTATCAACGCAGGGTCAAGAGGAGACTGAGACACAGTCATTAAAGACAGAGAGTCAGGAGGAGAATGAGACAGTCATTGCAGACAGGAAGTCAAGAGGAGACTGAGATACAGTCATTACCAACAGAGTCAAGAGGAGACTGAGACACACACATTACTGACAGAGTCAAGATGAGACTGCGCCAGTCATTACAGAGTCATGAGGAGACTGAGACAGTCATTACTGACAGAGTCAAGAGGAGACTGAGTCACAGTCATTACCGACACAGAGTCAAGATGAGACTGAGATACAGTCATTACCAACAGAGTCAACAGGAGACTGAAACACAGTCATTACTGACAGCCAAGAGGAGACTGAGACACAGTCATTACCAACACAGAGTCAAGAGGAGACTGAGACAGGCATTACTGACACAGTCAAGAGGATACTGAGAAAGTCATTACAGACAGAGAGTCAAGAGAAGACTGAGATACACTCATTACCAACAGACACTAGAGGAGACTGAGACACAGTCATTACTGACAGAATCAAGAGGAGACTGAGACAGTCATTACAGAGTCATGAGGAGACTGAGACAGTCATTACTGACAGAGTCAAGAGGAGACTGAGTCACAGTCATTACCGACACAGCGTCAAGAGGAGACTGAGATACAGTCATTACCAACAGATACAAGAGGAGACTGAAACACAGTCATTACTGACCGTCAAGAGGAGACTGAGATACAGTCATTACTGACTGAGTCAAGAGGAGATTGAGACAGTCATTACCGACAGAGTGAAGAGTAGACTGAGACAGTCATTACTGACAGAGTCAAGAGGAGACTGAGACAGTCATTACCGACAGAGTCAAGAGTAGACTGAGATGGTCATTACAGACAGAGAGTCAAGAGGAGACTGAGACGCAGTCATTACAGACACAGAGTCAAGAGGAGACTGAGACAGTCATTACCGACAGAGTCAAGATGAGACTGAAGTACAGTCATTACTGACAGAGTCAAGAGGAGACTGAGACAGTCATTAGAGTCAGAGTAAAGAGGAGACTGAGTCACAGTCATTACCAACACAGTCAAGAGGAGACTGAGGCGCAGTCATTATAGACAGAGAGTCAAGAGGAGACTGAGATAGTCATTACCAGCACAGAATCAAGTGGAGACTGAGATACAGTCATTACCAACATAGTCAAGAGGAGACTGCGACAGTCTTTACTGACACAGAGTGAAGAAGAGACTGAGACAGTCATCACAGACAGAGCGTCAAGAGGAGACTGAGATACAGTCATTACCACCACAGAGTCAAAAGGAGACTAATATACAGTTATTACCAACAGAGTCAAGAGGAGACTGAGACAGTCATTACTGACACAGAGTGAAGAGGAGACTGAGTCACAGTCACTACCGACACAGAGTCAAGAGGAGTCTGAGATACAGTCATTACCAACAGAGTCAAGAGGAGAGTGAAACACAGTCATTACCCACAGAGACAAGAGGAGACTGAAACACAGTCATTACTGACAGTCAGTAGGAGACTGAGATGCAGTCATTACCAACAGAGTCATGAGGAGACTGAGACAGACATTACTGACAGAGTCAAGAGGAGAATGTGTCACAGTCATTACCGACACAGAGTCAAGAGGAGAGTGTGATACAGTCATTACAACAGAGTCAAAAGGAGACTGAAACACAGTCATTACTGACAGTCAAGAGGAGACTGAGATACAGTCATTATCAACACAGAGTCAAGAGGAGACTGAGTCACAGTCATTACCCACACAGAGTCAAGAGGAGATTGAGACAGTCATTACAGACAGAGAGTCAAGAGGAGACTGAGATACAGTTGTTACCAACAGAGTCAAGAGGAGACTGAGACACATTCAGTACAGACAGTGAGTCAAGAGGAGACTGAGACAGTCTTACAGACAGAGAGTCAAGTGCAGACTGAGATACAGTCATTACCAATAGAGTCAAAAGGAGACTGAGACACAGTCATTACTGACAGAGTGAAGAGGAGACTGAGACAGTCATTACCCACACAGAGTCAAGAGGAGAATGAGACACAGTCATTACCAACACAGAGTCAAGAGGAGACTGAGACACAGTCATTACTGCCACAGAGTCAAGAGGAGACTGAGACAGTCATTACTGACAGAGTCAAGAGGAAACTGAGACAGTGATTACAGACAGAGCGTCAAGAGGAGACTGAAATACAGTCATTACCAACACAGAGTCAAGAGGAGACTGACACAGTCACTACAGGCAATGAGTCAAGAGGAGACTGAGAGAGTCATTACAGAGATTCAAGAGGAGACTGAGATACAGTCATTACCCACAGAGTCAAGAGGAGACTGAGACACAGTCATTACAACCAGAGAGTCAAGAGGAGACTGAGACAGTTGTTACAGAGAGTCAAGAGGAGGCTGAGATATTGTCATTACCAACAGAGTCAAGAGGAGACTGAGACAGTTATTATAGACAGAGAGTCAAGAGGAGACTGAGATACAGTCATTACCAAAACAGAGTCAAGAGGGGACTGAGATACAGTCATTACCAACAGAGTCAAGAGGAGACTGAGACAGTCATTACTGACACAGAGTCAAGAGGAGACTGAGACAGTCATTACAGACAGAGTCAAGAGGAGACTGAGACCAAGTCATTACAAACAGAGAGTCAAGAGGAGACTGAGACAGTTGTTACAGAGAGTCAAGAGGAGACTGAGATATTGTCATTACCAACAGAGTCAAGAGGAGACTGAGATACAGTCATTACCAACAGAGTAAAGAGGAGATTTGGACAGTCATTACTGACACAGAGTCAAGAGGAGACTGAGACAGTGATTACAGACAGAGTCAAGAGGAGACTGAGACAGTCATTACTGACAGAGTCAAGAGAAAACTGAGTCACAGTCATTACTGACAGAGTCAAGAGGAGACTGAGACAGTCATTACCGACAGAGTCAAGAGTAGACTGAGACAGTCATTACAGACAGAGTCAAGAGGAGACTGGGACAGTCATTACCGACAGATTCATGAGGAGACTGAGTCACAGTCATTTCTGACAGAGTCAAGAGGAGACTGAAACAGTCATTAGAGACAGAGAGTCAAGAGGAGACTGAGTCACAGTCATTACAGACAGAGAGTCAAGAGGAGACTGAGATAAAGTCATTACCAACAGAGTCAACAGGAGACTGAGACACAGTCATTATCAACGCAGGGTCAAGAGGAGACTGAGACACAGTCATTAAAGACAGAGAGTCAGGAGGAGAATGAGACAGTCATTGCAGACAGGAAGTCAAGAGGAGACTGAGATACAGTCATTACCAACAGAGTCAAGAGGAGACTGAGACACACACATTACTGACAGAGTCAAGATGAGACTGCGCCAGTCATTACAGAGTCATGAGGAGACTGAGACAGTCATTACTGACAGAGTCAAGAGGAGACTGAGTCACAGTCATTACCGACACAGAGTCAAGATGAGACTGAGATACAGTCATTACCAACAGAGTCAACAGGAGACTGAAACACAGTCATTACTGACAGCCAAGAGGAGACTGAGACACAGTCATTACCAACACAGAGTCAAGAGGAGACTGAGACAGGCATTACTGACACAGTCAAGAGGATACTGAGAAAGTCATTACAGACAGAGAGTCAAGAGAAGACTGAGATACACTCATTACCAACAGACACTAGAGGAGACTGAGACACAGTCATTACTGACAGAATCAAGAGGAGACTGAGACAGTCATTACAGAGTCATGAGGAGACTGAGACAGTCATTACTGACAGAGTCAAGAGGAGACTGAGTCACAGTCATTACCGACACAGCGTCAAGAGGAGACTGAGATACAGTCATTACCAACAGATACAAGAGGAGACTGAAACACAGTCATTACTGACCGTCAAGAGGAGACTGAGATACAGTCATTACTGACTGAGTCAAGAGGAGATTGAGACAGTCATTACCGACAGAGTGAAGAGTAGACTGAGACAGTCATTACTGACAGAGTCAAGAGGAGACTGAGACAGTCATTACCGACAGAGTCAAGAGTAGACTGAGATGGTCATTACAGACAGAGAGTCAAGAGGAGACTGAGACGCAGTCATTACAGACACAGAGTCAAGAGGAGACTGAGACAGTCATTACCGACAGAGTCAAGATGAGACTGAAGTACAGTCATTACTGACAGAGTCAAGAGGAGACTGAGACAGTCATTAGAGTCAGAGTAAAGAGGAGACTGAGTCACAGTCATTACCAACACAGTCAAGAGGAGACTGAGGCGCAGTCATTATAGACAGAGAGTCAAGAGGAGACTGAGATAGTCATTACCAGCACAGAATCAAGTGGAGACTGAGATACAGTCATTACCAACATAGTCAAGAGGAGACTGCGACAGTCTTTACTGACACAGAGTGAAGAAGAGACTGAGACAGTCATCACAGACAGAGCGTCAAGAGGAGACTGAGATACAGTCATTACCACCACAGAGTCAAAAGGAGACTAATATACAGTTATTACCAACAGAGTCAAGAGGAGACTGAGACAGTCATTACTGACACAGAGTGAAGAGGAGACTGAGTCACAGTCACTACCGACACAGAGTCAAGAGGAGTCTGAGATACAGTCATTACCAACAGAGTCAAGAGGAGAGTGAAACACAGTCATTACCCACAGAGACAAGAGGAGACTGAAACACAGTCATTACTGACAGTCAGTAGGAGACTGAGATGCAGTCATTACCAACAGAGTCATGAGGAGACTGAGACAGACATTACTGACAGAGTCAAGAGGAGAATGTGTCACAGTCATTACCGACACAGAGTCAAGAGGAGAGTGTGATACAGTCATTACAACAGAGTCAAAAGGAGACTGAAACACAGTCATTACTGACAGTCAAGAGGAGACTGAGATACAGTCATTATCAACACAGAGTCAAGAGGAGACTGAGTCACAGTCATTACCCACACAGAGTCAAGAGGAGATTGAGACAGTCATTACAGACAGAGAGTCAAGAGGAGACTGAGATACAGTTGTTACCAACAGAGTCAAGAGGAGACTGAGACACATTCAGTACAGACAGTGAGTCAAGAGGAGACTGAGACAGTCTTACAGACAGAGAGTCAAGTGCAGACTGAGATACAGTCATTACCAATAGAGTCAAAAGGAGACTGAGACACAGTCATTACTGACAGAGTGAAGAGGAGACTGAGACAGTCATTACCCACACAGAGTCAAGAGGAGAATGAGACACAGTCATTACCAACACAGAGTCAAGAGGAGACTGAGACACAGTCATTACTGCCACAGAGTCAAGAGGAGACTGAGACAGTCATTACTGACAGAGTCAAGAGGAAACTGAGACAGTGATTACAGACAGAGCGTCAAGAGGAGACTGAGATACAGTCATTACCAACACAGAGTCAAGAGGAGACTGACACAGTCACTACAGGCAATGAGTCAAGAGGAGACTGAGAGAGTCATTACAGAGATTCAAGAGGAGACTGAGATACAGTCATTACCCACAGAGTCAAGAGGAGACTGAGACACAGTCATTACAACCAGAGAGTCAAGAGGAGACTGAGACAGTTGTTACAGAGAGTCAAGAGGAGGCTGAGATATTGTCATTACCAACAGAGTCAAGAGGAGACTGAGACAGTTATTATAGACAGAGAGTCAAGAGGAGACTGAGATACAGTCATTACCAAAACAGAGTCAAGAGGGGACTGAGATACAGTCATTACCAACAGAGTCAAGAGGAGACTGAGACAGTCATTACTGACACAGAGTCAAGAGGAGACTGAGACAGTCATTACAGACAGAGTCAAGAGGAGACTGAGACCAAGTCATTACAAACAGAGAGTCAAGAGGAGACTGAGACAGTTGTTACAGAGAGTCAAGAGGAGACTGAGATATTGTCATTACCAACAGAGTCAAGAGGAGACTGAGATACAGTCATTACCAACAGAGTAAAGAGGAGACTTGGACAGTCATTACTGACACAGAGTCAAGAGGAGACTGAGACAGTGATTACAGACAGAGTCAAGAGGAGACTGAGACAGTCATTACTGACAGAGTCAAGAGAAAACTGAGTCACAGTCATTACTGACAGAGTCAAGAGGAGACTGAGACAGTCATTACCGACAGAGTCAAGAGTAGACTGAGACAGTCATTACAGACAGAGTCAAGAGGAGACTGGGACAGTCATTACCGACAGATTCATGAGGAGACTGAGTCACAGTCATTTCTGACAGAGTCAAGAGGAGACTGAAACAGTCATTAGAGACAGAGAGTCAAGAGGAGACTGAGTCACAGTCATTACAGACAGAGAGTCAAGAGGAGACTGAGATAAAGTCATTACCAACAGAGTCAACAGGAGACTGAGACACAGTCATTATCAACGCAGGGTCAAGAGGAGACTGAGACACAGTCATTAAAGACAGAGAGTCAGGAGGAGAATGAGACAGTCATTGCAGACAGGAAGTCAAGAGGAGACTGAGATACAGTCATTACCAACAGAGTCAAGAGGAGACTGAGACACACACATTACTGACAGAGTCAAGATGAGACTGCGCCAGTCATTACAGAGTCATGAGGAGACTGAGACAGTCATTACTGACAGCCAAGAGGAGACTGAGACACAGTCATTACCAACACAGAGTCAAGAGGAGACTGAGACAGGCATTACTGACACAGTCAAGAGGATACTGAGAAAGTCATTACAGACAGAGAGTCAAGAGAAGACTGAGATACACTCATTACCAACAGACACTAGAGGAGACTGAGACACAGTCATTACTGACAGAATCAAGAGGAGACTGAGACAGTCATTACAGAGTCATGAGGAGACTGAGACAGTCATTACTGACAGAGTCAAGAGGAGACTGAGTCACAGTCATTACCGACACAGCGTCAAGAGGAGACTGAGATACAGTCATTACCAACAGATACAAGAGGAGACTGAAACACAGTCATTACTGACCGTCAAGAGGAGACTGAGATACAGTCATTACTGACTGAGTCAAGAGGAGATTGAGACAGTCATTACAGAGAGTCAAGAGGAGACTGAGATACAGTCATTATCAACACAGCGTCAAGAGGAGACTGAGATACAGTCATTACCAACAGAGTAAAGAGGAGACTGAGACAGTCATTACTGACACAGAGTCAAGAGGAGACTGAGACAGTCATTACAGACAGAGTCAAGAGAAGACTGAGACAGTCATTACTGACAGAGTCAAGAGGAGACTGGGACAGTCATTACCGACAGATTCATGAGGAGACTGAGTCACAGTCGTTTCTGACAGAGTCAAGAGGAGACTGAAACAGTCATTAGAGACAGAGAGTCAAGAGGAGACTGAGTCACAGTCATTACCAACAGTGTCAACAGGAAACTGAGACACAGTCATTACTGACAGAGTCAAGAGGAGACTGAGACAGTCATTACCCACACAGAGTCAAGAGGAGACTGAGACACAGCCACTACCAACACAGAGTCAAGAGGAGACTGAGACACAGTCATTACCAACACAGAGTCTAGAGGAGACTGAGACACAGTCATTACTGCCACAGAGTCAAGAGGAGACTGAGACAGTCATTACTGACAGAGTCAAGAGGATACTGAGAAAGTCATTACAGACAGAGAGTCAAGAGGAGACTGAGATACAGTCATTACCAACAGATTCAAGAGGAGACTGAAACACAGTCATTACTGACCGTCAAGAGGAGACTGAGATACAGTCATTACTGACTGAGTCAAGAGGAGACTGAGACATCCATTACAGAGAGTCAAGAGGAGACTGAGATACAGTCATTACCAACACAGAGTCAAGAGGAGACTGAGATACAGTCATTACCAACAGAGTAAAGAGGAGACTGAGACAGTCATTACTGACATAGAGTCAAGAGGAGACTGAGACAGTCATTAGAGACAGAGTCAAGAGGAGACTGAGTCACAGTCATTACCAACAGAGTCAAGAGGAAACTGAGACACAGTCATTACTGCCACACAGTCAAGAGGAGACTGAGACAGTCATTACCCACACAGAGTCAAGAGGAGACTGAGATACAGTCATTACCGACACAGAGTCAAGAGGAGACTGAGACAGTCAATACCGACACAGAGTCAAGAGGAGACTGAGACACAGTCATTACCAACACGGATTCAAGAGGAGACTGAGACAGTCATTACCGACACAGAGTCAAGAGGAGACTGAGACACAGTCATTACCAACACGGATTCAAGAGGAGACTGAGACAGTCATTACAGACACAAAGTCAAGGGGAGACTGAGACAGTCATTACCGACAGAGTCAAGAGGAGACTGAGACAGTCATTACTGACAGAGTCAAGAGGAGACTGAGACAGTCATTACTGACAGAGTCAAGAGGAGGCTGAGACAGTCATTACAGACAGAGAGTCAAGAGGAGACTGAGATACAGTCATTACCAACAGAGTCAAGAGAAGACTGAAACAGTCATTAGTGACAGTTAAGAGGAGACTGAGATACAGTCATTATCAACACAGAGTCAAGAGGAGACTGAGTCACAGTCATTGGGCACACAGAGTCAAGAGGAGACTGAGACAGTCATTACAGACAGAGAGTCAAGAGGAGACTGAGATACAGTCATTACCAACAGAGTCAACAGGAGACTGAGACACAGTCATTATCAACACAGGGTCAAGAGGAGACTGAGACAGTCATTAGAGACAGAGAGTCAAGAGGAGAATGAGACAGTCATTGCAGACAGGAAGTCAAGAGGAGACTGAGATACAGTCATTACCAACAGAGTCAAGAGGATACTGAGACACACACATTACTGACAGAGTCAAGATGAGACTGCGCCAGTCATTACAGAGTCATGAGGAGACTGAGACAGTCATTACTGACAGAGTCAAGTGGAGACTGAGTCACAGTTATTACCAACAGAGTCAACAGGAGACTGATACACAGTCATTACTGACAGCCAAGAGGAGACTGACACACAGTCATTACCAACACAGAGTCTAGAGGAGACTGAGACACAGTCATTACTGTCACAGAGTCAAGAGGAGACTGAGACAGGCATTACTGACAGAGTCAAGAGGATACTGAGAAAGTCATTACAGACAGAGAGTCAAGAGGAGACTGAGATACACTCATTACCAACAAACTCAAGAGGAGACTGAGACGCACTCATTACTGACAGAATCAAGAGGAGACTGAGACAGTCATTACAGAGTCATGAGGAGACTGAGACAGTCATTACTGACAGAGTCAAGAGGAGACTGAGTCACAGTCATTACCGACACAGAGTCAAGATGAGACTGAGATATGGTCATTACCAACAGAGTCAACAGGAGACTGAAACACAGTCATTACTGACAGCCAAGAGGAGACTGAGATACAGTTATTATCAACACAGACTCAAGAGGAGACTGAGACAGTCATTACCGACACAGAGTCAAGATGAGACTCAGATACAGTCATTACCAACAGAGTGAAGAGGAGACTGAAACACAGTCATTACTGACCGTCAAGAGGAGACTGAGATACAGTCATTACTGACTGATTCAAGAGGAGACTGAGACAGTCATTACAGAGAGTCAAGAGGAGACTGAGATACAGTCATTACCAACACAGAGTCTAGAGGAGACTGAGATACAGTCATTACCAACAGAGTAAAGAGGAGACTGAGACAGTCATTACTGACACAGCGTCAAGAGGAGACTGAGACAGTCATTACAGACAGAGTCAAGAGGAGACAGAGACAGTCATTACTGACAGAGTCAAGAGGAGACAGGGACAGTCATTACCGACAGATTCAAGAGGAGACTGAGTCACAGTCATTTCTGACAGAGTCAAGAGGAAACTTAGTCACTGTCATTACCAACAGAGTCAACAGGAAACTGAGACACAGTCATTACTGACAGAGTCAAGAGGAGACTGAGACACAGCCATTACCAAGACAGAGTCAAGAGGAGACTGAGACACAGTCATTACCAACACAGAGTCTAGAGGAGACTGAGACACAGTCATTACTGCCACAGAGTCAAGAGGAGACTGAGACAGTCATTACAGACAGAGAGTCAAGGGGAGACTGAGACAGTCATTACCGACAGAGTCAAGAGGAGACTGAGACAGTCATTACTGACAGAGTCAAGAGGAGACTGAGACAGTGATTACAGACAGAGTCAAGAGGAGACTGAGACTGTCATTACTAACAGAGTCAAGAGAAAACTGAGTCACAGTCATTACTTACAGAGTCAAGAGGAGACTGAGACAGTCATTACCGACAGAGTCAAGAGTAGACTGAGATGGTCATTACAGACAGAGAGTCAAGAGGAGACTGAGATACAGTCATTACCAACAGAGTCAAGAGAAGACTGAAACAGTCATTAGTGACAGTTAAGAGGAGACTGAGATACAGTCATTATCAACACAGAGTCAAGAGGAGACTGAGTCACAGTCATTGGGCACACAGAGTCAAGAGGAGACTGAGATAGTCATTACAGACAGAGAGTCAAGAGGAGACTGAGATACAGTCATTACCAACAGAGTCAACAGGAGACTGAGACACAGTCATTATCAACACAGGGTCAAGAGGAGACTGAGACACAGTCATTACAGACAGAGAGTCAAGAGGAGACTGAGACAATCATTACCGACAGAGTCAAGAGTAGACTGAGATGGTCATTACAGACAGAGAGTCAAGAGGAGACTGAGATACAGTCATTACCAACAGAGTCAAGAGAAGACTGAAACAGTCATTACTGACAGTTAAGAGGAGACTGACATACAGTCATTGTCAACACAGAGTCAAGAGGAGACTGAGTCACAGTCATTGGGCACACAGAGTCAAGAGGAGACTGAGACAGTCATTACAGACAGAGAGTCAAGAGGAGACTGAGATACAGTCATTACCAACAGAGTCAAGAGGAGACTGAGACAGTCATTACAGACAGAGAGTCAAGAGGAGACTGAGATACAGTCATTACCAACAGAGTCAACAGGAGACTGAGACACAGTCATTATCAACGCAGGGTCAAGAGGAGACTGAGACACAGTCATTAAAGACAGAGAGTCAGGAGGAGAATGAGACAGTCATTGCAGACAGGAAGTCAAGAGGAGACTGAGATACAGTCATTACCAACAGAGTCAAGAGGAGACTGAGACACACACATTACTGACAGAGTCAAGATGAGACTGCGCCAGTCATTACAGAGTCATGAGGAGACTGAGACAGTCATTACTGACAGAGTCAAGAGGAGACTGAGTCACAGTCATTACCGACACAGAGTCAAGATGAGACTGAGATACAGTCATTACCAACAGAGTCAACAGGAGACTGAAACACAGTCATTACTGACAGCCAAGAGGAGACTGAGACACAGTCATTACCAACACAGAGTCAAGAGGAGACTGAGACAGGCATTACTGACACAGTCAAGAGGATACTGAGAAAGTCATTACAGACAGAGAGTCAAGAGAAGACTGAGATACACTCATTACCAACAGACACTAGAGGAGACTGAGACACAGTCATTACTGACAGAATCAAGAGGAGACTGAGACAGTCATTACAGAGTCATGAGGAGACTGAGACAGTCATTACTGACAGAGTCAAGAGGAGACTGAGTCACAGTCATTACCGACACAGCGTCAAGAGGAGACTGAGATACAGTCATTACCAACAGATACAAGAGGAGACTGAAACACAGTCATTACTGACCGTCAAGAGGAGACTGAGATACAGTCATTACTGACTGAGTCAAGAGGAGATTGAGACAGTCATTACCGACAGAGTGAAGAGTAGACTGAGACAGTCATTACTGACAGAGTCAAGAGGAGACTGAGACAGTCATTACCGACAGAGTCAAGAGTAGACTGAGATGGTCATTACAGACAGAGAGTCAAGAGGAGACTGAGACACAGTCATTACAGACAGAGAGTCAAGAGGAGACTGAGACAATCATTACCGACAGAGTCAAGAGTAGACTGAGATGGTCATTACAGACAGAGAGTCAAGAGGAGACTGAGATACAGTCATTACCAACAGAGTCAAGAGAAGACTGAAACAGTCATTACTGACAGTTAAGAGGAGACTGACATACAGTCATTGTCAACACAGAGTCAAGAGGAGACTGAGTCACAGTCATTGGGCACACAGAGTCAAGAGGAGACTGAGACAGTCATTACAGACAGAGAGTCAAGAGGAGACTGAGATACAGTCATTACCAACAGAGTCAAGAGGAGACTGAGACAGTCATTACAGACAGAGAGTCAAGAGGAGACTGAGATACAGTCATTACCAACAGAGTCAACAGGAGACTGAGACACAGTCATTATCAACGCAGGGTCAAGAGGAGACTGAGACACAGTCATTAAAGACAGAGAGTCAGGAGGAGAATGAGACAGTCATTGCAGACAGGAAGTCAAGAGGAGACTGAGATACAGTCATTACCAACAGAGTCAAGAGGAGACTGAGACACACACATTACTGACAGAGTCAAGATGAGACTGCGCCAGTCATTACAGAGTCATGAGGAGACTGAGACAGTCATTACTGACAGAGTCAAGAGGAGACTGAGTCACAGTCATTACCGACACAGAGTCAAGATGAGACTGAGATACAGTCATTACCAACAGAGTCAACAGGAGACTGAAACACAGTCATTACTGACAGCCAAGAGGAGACTGAGACACAGTCATTACCAACACAGAGTCAAGAGGAGACTGAGACAGGCATTACTGACACAGTCAAGAGGATACTGAGAAAGTCATTACAGACAGAGAGTCAAGAGAAGACTGAGATACACTCATTACCAACAGACACTAGAGGAGACTGAGACACAGTCATTACTGACAGAATCAAGAGGAGACTGAGACAGTCATTACAGAGTCATGAGGAGACTGAGACAGTCATTACTGACAGAGTCAAGAGGAGACTGAGTCACAGTCATTACCGACACAGCGTCAAGAGGAGACTGAGATACAGTCATTACCAACAGATACAAGAGGAGACTGAAACACAGTCATTACTGACCATCAAGAGGAGACTGAGATACAGTCATTACTGACTGAGTCAAGAGGAGATTGAGACAGTCATTACAGAGAGTCAAGAGGAGACTGAGATACAGTCATTACCAACACAGCGTCAAGAGGAGACTGAGATACAGTCATTACCAACAGAGTAAAGAGGAGACTGAGACAGTCATTACTGACACAGAGTCAAGAGGAGACTGAGACAGTCATTACAGACAGAGTCAAGAGAAGACTGAGACAGTCATTACTGACAGAGTCAAGAGGAGACTGGGACAGTCATTACTGACAGATTCATGAGGAGACTGAGTCACAGTCATTTCTGACAGAGTCAAGAGGAGACTGAAACAGTCATTAGAGACAGAGAGTCAAGAGGACACTGAGTCACAGTCATTACCAACAGAGTCAACAGGAAACTGAGACACAGTCATTACTGACAGAGTCAAGAGGAGACTGAGACAGTCATTACCCACACAGAGTCAAGAGGAGACTGAGACACAGCCACTACCAACACAGAGTCAAGAGGAGACTGAGACACAGTCATTACCAACACAGAGTCTAGAGGAGACTGAGACACAGTCATTACTGCCACAGAGTCAAGAGGAGACTGAGAAAGTCATTACAGACAGAGAGTCAAGAGGAGACTGAGATACAGTCATTACCAACAGATTCAAGAGGAGACTGAAACACAGTCATTACTGACCGTCAAGAGGAGACTGAGATACAGTCATTACTGACTGAGTCAAGAGGAGACTGAGACAGTCATTACAGAGAGTCAAGAGGAGACTGAGATACAGTCATTACCAACACAGAGTCAAGAGGAGACTGAGATACAGTCATTACCAACAGAGTAAAGAGGAGACTGAGACAGTCATTACTGACATAGAGTCAAGAGGAGACTGAGACAGTCATTAGAGACAGAGTCAAGAGGAGACTGAGTCACAGTCATTACCAACAGAGTCAAGAGGAAACTGAGACACAGTCATTACTGCCACACAGTCAAGAGGAGACTGAGACAGTCATTACCCACACAGAGTCAAGAGGAGACTGAGATACAGTCATTACCGACACAGAGTCAAGAGGAGACTGAGACAGTCAATACCGACACAGAGTCAAGAGGAGACTGAGACACAGTCATTACCAACACGGATTCAAGAGGAGACTGAGACAGTCATTACCGACACAGAGTCAAGAGGAGACTGAGACACAGTCATTACCAACACGGATTCAAGAGGAGACTGAGACAGTCATTACAGACACAGAGTCAAGGGGAGACTGAGACAGTCATTACCGACAGAGTCAAGAGGAGACTGAGACAGTCATTACTGACAGAGTCAAGAGGAGACTGAGACAGTCATTACTGACAGAGTCAAGAGGAGACTGAGACAGTCATTACCGACAGGTTCAAGAGGAGGCTGAGACAGTCATTACAGACAGAGAGTCAAGAGGAGACTGAGATACAGTCATTACCAACAGAGTCAAGAGAAGACTGAAACAGTCATTAGTGACAGTTAAGAGGAGACTGAGATACGGTCATTATCAACACAGAGTCAAGAGGAGACTGAGTCACAGTCATTGGGCACACAGAGTCAAGAGGAAACTGAGACAGTCATTACAGACAGAGAGTCAAGAGGAGACTGAGATACAGTCATTACCAACAGAGTCAACAGGAGACTGAGACACAGTCATTATCAACACAGGGTCAAGAGGAGACTGAGACACAGTCATTATCAACACAGGGTCAAGAGGAGACTGAGACAGTCATTAGAGACAGAGAGTCAAGAGGAGAATGAGACAGTCATTGCAGACAGGAAGTCAAGAGGAGACTGAGATACAGTCATTACCAACAGAGTCAAGAGGAGACTGAGACACACACATTACTGACAGAGTCAAGATGAGACTGCGCCAGTCATTACAGAGTCATGAGGAGACTGAGACAGTCATTACTGACAGAGTCAAGAGGAGACTGAGTCACAGTCATTGGGCACACAGAGTCAAGAGGAGACTGAGACAGTCATTACAGACAGAGAGTCAAGAGGAGACTGAGATACAGTCATTACCAACAGAGTCAAGAGGAGACTGAGACAGTCATTACAGACAGAGAGTCAAGAGGAGACTGAGATACAGTCATTACCAACAGAGTCAACAGGAGACTGAGACACAGTCATTATCAACGCAGGGTCAAGAGGAGACTGAGACACAGTCATTAAAGACAGAGAGTCAGGAGGAGAATGAGACAGTCATTGCAGACAGGAAGTCAAGAGGAGACTGAGATACAGTCATTACCAACAGAGTCAAGAGGAGACTGAGACACACACATTACTGACAGAGTCAAGATGAGACTGCGCCAGTCATTACAGAGTCATGAGGAGACTGAGACAGTCATTACTGACAGAGTCAAGAGGAGACTGAGTCACAGTCATTACCGACACAGAGTCAAGATGAGACTGAGATACAGTCATTACCAACAGAGTCAACAGGAGACTGAAACACAGTCATTACTGACAGCCAAGAGGAGACTGAGACACAGTCATTACCAACACAGAGTCAAGAGGAGACTGAGACAGGCATTACTGACACAGTCAAGAGGATACTGAGAAAGTCATTACAGACAGAGAGTCAAGAGAAGACTGAGATACACTCATTACCAACAGACACTAGAGGAGACTGAGACACAGTCATTACTGACAGAATCAAGAGGAGAGTGAGACAGTCATTACAGAGTCATGAGGAGACTGAGACAGTCATTACTGACAGAGTCAAGAGGAGACTGAGTCACAGTCATTACCGACACAGCATCAAGAGGAGACTGAGATACAGTCATTACCAACAGATACAAGAGGAGACTGAAACACAGTCATTACTGACCATCAAGAGGAGACTGAGATACAGTCATTACTGACTGAGTCAAGAGGAGATTGAGACAGTCATTACAGAGAGTCAAGAGGAGACTGAGATACAGTCATTACCAACACAGCGTCAAGAGGAGACTGAGATACAGTCATTACCAACAGAGTAAAGAGGAGACTGAGACAGTCATTACTGACACAGAGTCAAGAGGAGACTGAGACAGTCATTACAGACAGAGTCAAGAGAAGACTGAGACAGTCATTACTGACAGAGTCAAGAGGAGACTGGGACAGTCATTACTGACAGATTCATGAGGAGACTGAGTCACAGTCATTTCTGACAGAGTCAAGAGGAGACTGAAACAGTCATTAGAGACAGAGAGTCAAGAGGAGACTGAGTCACAGTCATTACCAACAGAGTCAACAGGAAACTGAGACACAGTCATTACTGACAGAGTCAAGAGGAGACTGAGACAGTCATTACCCACACAGAGTCAAGAGGAGACTGAGACACAGCCACTACCAACACAGAGTCAAGAGGAGACTGAGACACAGTCATTACCAACACAGAGTCTAGAGGAGACTGAGACACAGTCATTACTGCCACAGAGTCAAGAGGAGACTGAGAAAGTCATTACAGACAGAGAGACAAGAGGAGACTGAGATACAGTCATTACCAACAGATTCAAGAGGAGACTGAAACACAGTCATTACTGACCGTCAAGAGGAGACTGAGATACAGTCATTACTGACTGAGTCAAGAGGAGACTGAGACAGCCATTACAGAGAGTCAAGAGGAGACTGAGATACAGTCATTACCAACACAGAGTCAAGAGGAGACTGAGATACAGTCATTACCAACAGAGTAAAGAGGAGACTGAGACAGTCATTACTGACATAGAGTCAAGAGGAGACTGAGACAGTCATTAGAGACAGAGTCAAGAGGAGACTGAGTCACAGTCATTACCAACAGAGTCAAGAGGAAACTGAGACACAGTCATTACTGCCACACAGTCAAGAGGAGACTGAGACAGTCATTACCCACACAGAGTCAAGAGGAGACTGAGATACAGTCATTACCGACACAGAGTCAAGAGGAGACTGAGACAGTCAATACCGACACAGAGTCAAGAGGAGACTGAGACACAGTCATTACCAACACGGATTCAAGAGGAGACTGAGACAGTCATTACCGACACAGAGTCAAGAGGAGACTGAGACACAGTCATTACCAACACGGATTCAAGAGGAGACTGAGACAGTCATTACAGACACAGAGTCAAGGGGAGACTGAGACAGTCATTACCGACAGAGTCAAGAGGAGACTGAGACAGTCATTACTGACAGAGTCAAGAGGAGACTGAGACAGTCATTACTGACAGAGTCAAGAGGAGACTGAGACAGTCATTACCGACAGGTTCAAGAGGAGGCTGAGACAGTCATTACAGACAGAGAGTCAAGAGGAGACTGAGATACAGTCATTACCAACAGAGTCAAGAGAAGACTGAAACAGTCATTAGTGACAGTTAAGAGGAGACTGAGATACAGTCATTATCAACACAGAGTCAAGAGGAGACTGAGTCACAGTCATTGGGCACACAGAGTCAAGAGGAGACTGAGACAGTCATTACAGACAGAGAGTCAAGAGGAGACTGAGATACAGTCATTACCAACAGAGTCAACAGGAGACTGAGACACAGTCATTATCAACACAGGGTCAAGAGGAGACTGAGACACAGTCATTATCAACACAGGGTCAAGAGGAGACTGAGACAGTCATTAGAGACAGAGAGTCAAGAGGAGAATGAGACAGTCATTGCAGACAGGAAGTCAAGAGGAGACTGAGATACAGTCATTACCAACAGAGTCAAGAGGAGACTGAGACACACACATTACTGACAGAGTCAAGATGAGACTCCGCCAGTCATTACAGATTCATGAGGAGACTGAGACAGTCATTACTGACAGAGTCAAGTGGAGACTGAGTCACAGTTATTACCAACAGAGTCAACAGGAGACTGATACACAGTCATTACTGACAGCCAAGAGGAGACTGAGACACAGTCATTACCAACACAGAGTCTAGAGGAGACTGAGACACAGTCATTACTGTCACAGAGTCAAGAGGAGACTGAGACAGGCATTACTGACAGAGTCAAGAGGATACTGAGAAAGTCATTACAGACAGAGAGTCAAGAGGAGACTGAGATACACTCATTACCAACAAACTCAAGAGGAGACTGAGACGCACTCATTACTGACAGAATCAAGAGGAGACTGAGACAGTCATTACAGAGTCATGAGGAGACTGAGACAGTCATTACTGACAGAGTCAAGAGGAGACTGAGTCACAGTCATTACCGACACAGAGTCAAGAGGAGACTGAGATACAGTCATTACCAACAGATACAAGAGGAGACTGAAACACAGTCATTACTGACCGTCAAGAGGAGCCTGAGATACAGTCATTACTGACTGAGTCAAGAGGAATCTGAGACAGTCATTACAGAGAGTCAAGAGGAGACTGAGATACAGTCATTACCAACACAGAGTCAAGAGGAGACTGAGACACAGTCATTATCAACACAGGGTCAAGAGGAGACTGAGACACAGTCATTACAGACAGAGAGTCAGGAGGAGAATGAGACAGTCATTGCAGACAGGAAGTCAAGAGGAGACTGAGATACAGTCATTACCAACAGAGTCAAGAAGAGACTGAGACACACACATTACTGACAGAGTCAAGATGAGACTGCGCCAGTCATTACAAAGTCATGAGGAGACTGAGACAGTCATTACTGACAGAGTCAAGAGGAGACTGAGTCACAGTCATTACTGACACAGAGTCAAGATGAGACTGAGATACAGTCATTACCAACAGAGTCAACAGGAGACTGAAACACAGTCATTACTGACAGCCAAGAGGAGACTGAGATACAGTGATTATCAACACAGAGTCAAGAGGAGACTGAGACAGTCATTATCGACACAGAGTGAAGATGAGACTGAGATACAGTCATTACCAACAGAGTCAAGAGGAGACTGAAACACAGTTATTACTGACCGTCAAGAGGAGACTGAGATACAGTCATTACTGACTGAGTCAAGAGGAGACTGAGACAGTCATTACAGAGAGTCAAGAGGAGACTGAGATACAGTCATTACCAACACAGAGTCAAGAAGAGACTGAGATACAGTCATTACCAACACGGATTCAAGAGGAAACTGAGACAGTCATTACAGACACTGAGTCAAGGGGAGACTGAGACAGTCATTACCGACAGAGTCAAGAGGAGACTGAGACAGTCATTACTAACAGAGTCAAGAGGAAGACTGAGACAGTCATTCTGACAGAGTCAAGAGAGAGACTGAGATACAGTCATCACCAACAGAGTCAAGAGAAGACTGAAACAGTCATTAGTGACAGTTAAGAGGAGACTGAGATACAGTTCATTATCAACACAGAGTCAAGAGGAGACTGAGTCAGAATCATTGGGCACACAGAGTCAAGAGGAGACTGAGACAGTCCTTACCAACAGAGTCAACAGGAGACTGAGACACAGTCATTATCAACACAGAGTCAAGAGGAGACTGAGACACAGTCATTATCAACACAGGGTCAAGAGGAGACTGAGACCAGTCATTACAGACAGAGAGTCAGGAGGAGAATGAAACAGTCATTGCAGACATGGTAGTCAAGAGGAGACTGAGATACAGTCATTACCAACAGAGTCAAGAAGAGACTGAGACACACACATTACTGACAGAGTCAGATGAGACTGCGCCAGTCATTACAAAGGTCATGAGGAGACTGAGACAGTCCATTACTGACAGAGTCAAGAGGAGACTGAGTCACAGTCATTACTGACACAGAGTCAAGATGAGACTGAGATACAGTCATTACCACAGAGTCAACAGGAGACTGAAACACAGTCATTACTGACAGCCAAGAGGAGACTGAGATACAGTGATTATCAACACAGAGTCAAGAGGAGACTGAGACAGTCATTATCGACACAGAGTGAAGATGAGACTGAGATACAGTCATTACCAACAGAGTCAAGAGGAGACTGAAACACAGTTATTACTGACCGTCAAGAGGAGACTGAGATACAGTCATTACTGACTGAGTCAAGAGGAGACTGAGACAGTCATTACAGAGAGTCAAGAGGAGACTGAGATACAGTCATTACCAACACAGAGTCAAGAAGAGACTGAGATACAGTCATTACCAACACGGATTCAAGAAGGAAACTGAGACAGTCATTACAGACACTGAGTCAAGGGGAGACTGAGACAGTCCATTACCGACAGAGTCAAGAGGAGACTGAGACAGTCATTACTAACAGAGTCAAGAGGAGACTGAGACAGTCATTACTGACAGAGTCAAGAGGAGACTGAGATACAGTCATCACCAACAGAGTCAAGAGAAGACTGAAACAGTCATTAGTGACAGTTAAGAGGAGACTGAGATACAGTCATTATCAACACAGAGTCAAGAGAGACTGAGTCAGAATCATTGGGCACACAGAGTCAAGAGGAGACTGAGACAGTCATTACCAACAGAGTCAACAGGAGACTGAGACACAGTCATATCAACACAGGGTCAAGAGGAGACTGAGACACAGTCATTACAGACAGAGAGGTCAGGAGGAGAATGAGACAGCCATTGCAGACAGGAAGTCAAGAGGAGACTGAGATACAGTCATTACTAACAGAGTCAAGAGGAGACTGAGACACACCAATTACTGACAGAGTCAAGATGAGACTGCGCCAGTCATTACAGAGTCATGAGGAGACTGAGACAGTCATTACTGACAGAGTCAAGAGGAGACTGAGTCACAGTCATTACCGACACAGAGTCAAGATGAGACTGAGATAGGTCATTACCACAGAGTCAACAGGAGACTGAAACACAGTCATTACTGACAGCCAAGAGGAGACTGAGATACAGTTATTATCAACACAGACTCAAGAGGAGACTGAGACAGTCATTACCGACACAGAGTCAAGATGAGACTCAGATACAGTCATTACCACAGAGTGAAGAGGAGACTGAACACAGTCATTACTGACCGTCAAGAGGAGACTGAGATACAGTCATTACTGACTGATTCAAGAGGAGACTGAGACAGTCATTACAGAGAGTCAAGAGGAGACTGAGATACAGTCATTACCAACACAGAGTCTAGAGGAGACTGAGATACAGTCATTACCAACAGAGTAAAGAGGAGACTGAGATCAGTCATTACTGACACAGCGTCAAGAGGAGACTGAGACAGTCATTACAGACAGAGTCAAGAGGAGACTGAGACAGTCATTACTGACAGAGTCAAGAGGAGACAGGGACAGTCATTTACCGACAGATTCAAGAGGAGACTGAGTCACAGTCATTTCTGACAGAGTCAAGAGGAGACTGAGTCACTGTCATTACCAACAGAGTCAACAGGAAACTGAGACACAGTCATTACTGACAGAGTCAAGAGGAGACTGAGACACAGCCATTACCAAGACAGAGTCAAGAGGAGACTGAGACACAGTCATTACCAACACAGAGTCTAGAGGAGACTGAGACACAGTCATTACTGCCCACAGAGTCAAGAGGAGACTGAGACAGTCATTACAGACAGAGAGTCAAGATGAGACTGAGATACAATCATTACCAACAGAGTCAAGAGGAGACTGAGACACAGTCATTAAAGACAGAGAGTCAAGAGGAGACTGAGACAGTCATTGCAGATAAAAGTGAAGAGGAGACTAGATGCAGTCATTAACAACAGAGTCAAGAGGAGACTGAGTCAGTCATTACCGACAGAGTCAAGAGGAGACTGTGTCACAGTCATTACTGACAGAGTCAAGAGGAGACTGAGATACAGTCATTACCAACAGAGTCAAGAGGAGACTGAGACAGTCATTACTGACAGAGTCAAGAGGAGACTGGGACAGTCATTACTGACAGAGTCAAGAGGAGACTGAGTCACAGTCATTTCTGACAAGAGTCAAGAGGAGACTGAAACAGTCATTAGGGACAGAGAGTCAAGAGGACACTGAGTCACAGTCCATTACCAACAGAGTCAACGGAAACTGAGACACAGTCATTACTGACAGAGTCAAGAGGAGACTGAGGCAGTCATTACACACACAGAGTCAAGAGGAGACTGAGACACAGCCATTACCAGACAGAGTCAAGAGGAGACTGAAACACAGTCATTACCAACACAGAGTCAAGAGGAGACTGAGACAGTCATTACAGACAGAGAGTCAAGAGAGACAGAGATACAATCATTAACAACAGAGTCAAGAGGAGACTGAGTCAGTCATTACGACAGAGTCAAGAGGAGACTGTGTCACAGTCATTACTGACAGAGTCAAGAGGAGACTGAGACAGTCATTAGAGACAGAGACAAGAGGAGACTTAGGTCACAGTCTTTACCCACACAGAGTCAAGAGGAGACTGAGACACAGTCATTACCAACACGGATTCAAGAGGAGACTGAGACAGTCATTACAGACACAGAGTGAAGTGGAGACTGAGACCACAGTCCATTACAACACAGAGTCAAATGGACACTGAGATAGTCATTACCAACAGAGTCAAGAGGAGACTGAGACAGTCATTACTGACACAGAGTCAAGGGGAGACTGAGACAGTCATTCCGACAGAGTCAAGAGGAGACTGAGACAGTCATTACCGACAGAGTCAAGAGGAGACTGAGACAGTCATTACAGACAGAGAGTCAAGAGGAGACTGAGATACAGTCATTACCAACAGAGTCAAGAGAAGACTGAAACAGTCATTAGTGACAGTTAAGAGGAGACTGAGATACAGTCATTATCAACACAGAGTCAAGAGGAGACTGAGTCACAGTCACTGGGCACACAGAGTCAAGAGGAGACTGAGACAGTCATTACAGACAGAGAGTCAAGAGGAGACTGAGATACAGTCATTACCAACAGAGTCAACAGGAGACTGAGACACAGTCATTACTCACAGTCAAGAGGAGACTGAGATACAGTCATTATCAACACAGAGTCAAGAGGAGACTGAGACACAGTCATTGCAGACAGAGAGTCAGGAGGAGAATGAGACAGTCATTGCGGATAGGAAGTCAAGAGGAGACTGAGATACAGTCAATTACCAACAGAGTCAAGAGGAGACTGAGACACACTCAGTACTGACAGGAGTCAAGATGAGACTGTGCCAGTCATTACAGAGTCATGAGGAGACTGAGACACTCATT